>NC_059291.1:680000-740000 GCF_017591435.1 Portunus trituberculatus
ATTAAACGCACTTATGTTTATTTACTTATATTTTTAACCCACGTGTGTCTGTCTGTCTGTCTATCTACTCCTCCACTGTTACCAACTATAAGACGAACCTTAACGTGAGAAAACTGAAAGAAAAGAACCCGACATTCCAAATCAAGAAACGGAGAATGAGTAAAGCAGAGAGAGAGAGAGAGAGAGAGAGAGAGAGAGAGAGCAAGTGGCGGATGTTAGTTCACTGTTGCAGGAAGGAAGAGAGAGAGAGAAGCCACAGAAAGCACCTTCACTTGTATATGTGTTAAGAATGCATGGGGAGCTGAAGAATGTGTGTGTGTGTGTGTGTGTGTGTGTGTGTGTGTGTGTGTGTGTGTGTTATGGTGACGATGGGAGAGATAGATAGAGATAGATAGAGAGAGAGAGAGATAGAGAGAGAGAGAGAGAGAGAGAGAGAGAGAGAGAGAGAGAGAGAGAGAGAGTGGTTATTAGTGCTCTCTCTCTCTCTCTCTCTCTCTCTCTCTCTCTCTCTCTCTCTCTCTCTCTCTCTCTCTCTCATATATCCTTCCCCTCGCAATCTCACACATTCCCTGCTGCAAGAAACCAAAAAAAGAATATTCCCAAGAGAGAGAGAGAGAGAGAGAGAGAGAGAGAGAGAGAGAGAGAGAGAGAGAGAAGATGGGGCATGAGAGATTTGTTTAAGGGCGAATGCTGAGAGTGAAAGTGAGAGAGTAAGTGAGGTTTTGGTTGGCAGGCAGGCAGGTAGGTACAGGTAAGTAGACAAGACAGGTGAGGCTGGGCTGGTGGTGGTGGTGGTGGTGGTGGTGGTGGTGGTGAGAGGCGGGGAGGGAGTGGTGGGTGAGGGGAGTGTGTGTGAGTGTTCCAACCTCTCTTCTATTGATCCAGTGTACAATTGGCTATAGACTGACAGGTTAACCTCTTACTTGTCTTGAGAGAGAGAGAGAGAGAGAGAGAGAGAGAGAGAGAGAGAGAGAGAGAGAGTTAATATCTTCATCACCTTCCTATACTCGTTGCCTCCTTTCCCATGTTCTCCATAACCTAAACACACACACACACACACACACACACACACACACACACACACACACACACAGAGAGAGAGAGAGAGAGAGAGAGAGAGAGAGAGAGAGAGAGAGAGAGAGAGAGAGAGAGAGAGAGAGAGAGAGAGAGAGAGAGAGATTCAAGTACGCCCTCGGAGCAAAGGGTCACAGCTCCCCCTCACACTCCCCCTTTAACTAGTATATTCCTCTTGCCATTACAGAGGAAGTGTCGTGAGAGGAAAGAACAGCCCACTAAGTAAAGGAAAGAGGAGGAGGAGGAGGAGGAGGAGGAGGAGGAGGAGGAGTCGTGATGAAGGAAGAGCAAAGAGTAAATACTAAAGAACAGGGAATAAGAAAAGGAGAAGCAAGCCGGCTAAGTGCTGGTGGAGAGAGGAAAGAGAGAGGAGAGAAGAGAGGAGGTAAGGGAGGAGGAGGCGGAGGGGGATGGGGAAGGAGTAAGGCCAGCTCTCCTCCCTCTCTCCTCCAGCCTCTTCTGACCTCAATCTCGAGCAGGTCACGTCCTTAAGAGCAGGGCGGTGTTGTCGTGATGTGGTGATGTGTGGGTGGCGTTGACGTGGTGTGGGTACGTGTGTGTGTGTGTGCGTGTGTGGGTAGCGTTGACGTGGTGTGCGTGCGTGGTGGTGACATGAGGAGCCAGCAGAGGAGCGGGGAGCACAGTGGTGTTGACTCTAGCTTAGGTGGGTGGGAGACAGGCCACGGTGTTGACAGGGAGGCTTGTATCTGGTGTTGACAGGATGTGTGCGACCCTCAGTAGTGTGTAGGAAGACAGTTTATCGCATTATCTGGGTGTTGACAATGTTTCCCCTCCTCGCTTAATTTTCCCTCTTTCGATCAGGAAAAACAAGACAACACGATTTCATGCCCTATAACTTTCCACGGAGGTGCGTCAAATCTTCCTTCCCTTCCCTGTTCATGCCATACCACCTTTATTAAACTACTGGAGTTCTTATCCAAACGTAGAACACTCCGCCGTAATACACTTTTGAGGTATTCGGTAGTTCTCTCGGTCCCTCGGCCAAAGTATCGTGCACAGCCAACTCCTGGGGTCGCGTTGCTCCAAATCCTGCCGGAGACGCAAGGCATGATGGGAGCAGTACAGGCTTAACTCCCCCGCCAAGGACGAGGGATATTCAGTGGCAGGAAAGGCGGGTTTTGAATACTTCGCTCTATACTTTCTCTTTCGTTTTGTTTCCTTTCTTGTGTTTCATTTTGCCATTTAAATTTTTATTTCTCATATTTGATTAGCATTTTATTTGTATATTATTTATTTTTTTGCGTACGCTCTCTATACTTTCTCTTTCGGTTTGTTTCTTTTCTTGTGTTTCATTTTTGCCATTTTATTAAATATTTTTTCTCATATTTGATTAGCATTTTATTGTACATTATTTTCTTTACCGTGCGTAGATTACTGTTTCATATTGTTAGTTTCACGTTTTCTGTCATATATTTGATTAATGCTTTATCTACATTTTCATAGATTATTGCTTCATCCTGTTATTTTTTCACGGTTTTACTCTCTGATATATCTCAAATCAGCTACATTAAAGTCCATTACCTATTATTTGCAAGAGTTATAAACTAGAAACAAGCTGAGCGGACATTAATGGCACTGATGAGGGAAGAATGCAGCGTAAGGGTGTGCCGGGTTAGTGGTGTGATAATTCCTTAGAAGAGTGTGGGAGTGTTCTTCCGGCAGGCGGTGGTGTCTGGTCAAGCACCGGAACAAGCGTGGCCAGGGACAGGGCTTCACTCTGCTCAAGGACAGACTCGTGTTTCCTGGCAGCAGTTTGGTTAACAGAAACACTACAGTTGTTGTCGATGCCTATATACATACTTCCGTGCGTAGAGAGAGAGAGAGAGAGAGAGAGAGAGAGAGACTACGGTTATTGTCGATGCCTATATACGTATTTCTGTGTGTATGAGAGAGAGAGAGAGAGAGAGAGAGAGAGAGAGAGAGAGAGAGAGAGAGAGAGAGAGTATAGAATCGGATCATAATGCCCAAAAAAAGAGGAAAAAAAGACATCCTGTTTTTTTAGATAACGATTTTGTGAGCGGTAAAAATTTTTCTTCATATCAGGCGAACATATGCACGTACATCACATTTATAAGTTTTCTACACTTTTCACCTGACTAAAATATTGAACTGTTACGTGATAAAGGGGTGCTTGATTATTGTGGGATTCTCTTATACCCGCTCCACTAATGAAAGATGCCTCTGCTATGGTAAGCGTTGTAACTCTGACATCCGTAAGAGGAGTGAAATATCTGCTCAAGACTGGCTTAAAGGACACTTCGAGAGAGGGGACGGTGGTTTTAGTTGGGCGTGGGATTAATTTATTTATTCATTTACTATTATTGTTATTACTACTATTATTGTTATTATTATCACTTATTAGTTCATTTATTTAATATCCTTTTAAGTAGGTCTGACAAGGAGTTATCACAAATTATCGCTGGCTGAAAGATACACATTATACCGAAAGGAAACACTGTATCAGATGTTTACTTATCTCTCTTTGACGAGTATGCGATGTTAGTTTTTGTTTTTGTTTTTATGTAAGAGGGAGAACTGCCAAGGGTAAAAAAAAAAAAAAAAAAAACTATGTTAGAAAGAAAAGAGAAAAAAAGCCCATTAGAATTGCAGTCTCCAGATGTGTTGTGCTATACTAATAAAGAATGACGGGCTTGACATAATTACATGGCCAGCAGATAGGGAAAGAAAGTCTGGTATATGTCTTTTGCTTATGATTAAGTTGGCAATGTTAGAAAAAAAAAATTGATGAGTAAGGCTCGTATTCAGAAACGCTTTGCTCTCTCACCACGACTATTTTCCAAGGCCACAGAGATGATTTGCAAGGTTTTCGAGAGTGTTTCTCCAATTAATAATATAGAAATATTGTCACTGTCTCTAGAACCATAAAAAAAACACCTTAAAAACTCGTGACAATTTAGATAAACCCTCTTGAAACAGTGGAGGTGAAGCGCATGTAGAAATATTGTCACTCTACCTCTATAACCATAAAAAAAACACCTTAAAACTCGTGGCAATTTAAATAAACCATCTTGAGACAGTGGCGGTGAAGCGCACAAGTGTTTAAGTATACGAGCCTAAGTGTTGATATCGAGTCAGCATAACAGGAAGTTCATTTGGTACTCAGCAACACAAAGATCAGTATTATGACTCGCTTTTGATTCTCTTAAGGACTAAATGCCTTCACTACAGTATCTAGATGAGAGGAGAGGCCGAAATGTTTGAGAGTGGGGGATGATGATGCGGGAGGAAGGATCGAAGGTGAAAGTCTACGGTCGTGTGTGGATCAGTTTAACTTATATTTTGCTGCTACTGATTTCTAGACTCTATCTGACTCGCGTTCTTGCATTATTGATCTTTGTTAATAGATCTGCCCTAACCTTGATTTTGTTCTATTCATCATCATCATCATCATCATCATCATCATCATCAATGTTATTTTCAGCATCATACCTGATAATTATTGATATTTCTCTCTCTCTCTCTCTCTCTCTCTCTCTCTCTCTCTCTCTCTCTCTCTCTCTCTCTCTCTCTCTCTCTCTCTCTCTCTCTCTCTCTCTCTCTCTCTCTCTCTCTCTCTCTCTCTCTCTCTCTCTCTCTCTCTCTCTCTCTCTCTCTCTCTCTCTCTCTCTCTCTCTCTCTCTCTCTCTCTCTCTCTCTCTCTCTCTCTCTCTCTCTCTCTCTCTCTCTCTCTCTCTCTCTCTCTCTCTCTCTCTCTCTCTCTCTCTCAGGAAAAAAATAGCCAAGTAAACACATAAGAAGACAAGTAAATAAATTAAATAAATGAATAAAATTGAACTGAAATGGTCCTGTGTCACAAATATTTATCCAAGGCCTTTGTTCTTCCATTTTTTCTTTTTTACTCTCCTCTCTCTCTCTCTCTTTCTCTCTCTGCCTTTGATGTGATTACCTTGTGTCATCTGTGTGGCCTTTGCATTCCACCTTCTCCTCCTACTGAAGCCCAGCATGTTGTAGGCCCAGACTGACCCACATAACTAAGTAGCCCATAAGTGAGACATACAGAGAACACATGCTGAGCCAGAAAGAGCAATATACAGGCAAGAGTAGCAATTTTTCTGTGACTTATGCTGTTTTATGAGGGAATTGTTAAAACATTATAATGTGATATTTATTTTTTTTTTTCCCCACTTCATGACTTCATCTTTCCATGTCAAACCTTTTCCATCATGTGTCATTCTTCAACTAGTGTTATTTTTTGTTATGGAGCTTTCATTATGTTTTTATTTTATGAAGCCTTCCACTCATATCTCTCATGGCTCCCTTGAACATGTATTGACTTTTCATAGAATTTTACATGCTGAGTTTCAACACTTAGGTCTCTTGTAACGCAATATTCTTGTATTAATTTTGTCTCTTGTTTTCTTAATGCACTTCTTGTCTTCTTAAAAATACTGCATAAAAAGCCTTCTTACCATTTTATTTTACAAGTTGCATAACCCGTATCACTACTACCTCCTTATCTTCACCTGCCCACTCCCTCCATAATTCCTTGGCATTGCCTTATTACCTACAGGACAAAGCCTTGCCTAAATGTCATTACAATTGTTATGCAGCACCAACACATTTTAACTTGATCTCATGTTAGTTCATAAAGCCAGTTAGTTCCCAATATTTTACTCCAGATATCATAGACAACATTAGATAAAAATTTTATCAGCAGTTAATTTTAGTTAGTACATAGCCGTTATTTCATTGCTTGACATATGTTGTTTTTTTCCTTGAAAAACATTTTTGTTTCTAAATCCTTGAAGTTCAAATCTTATTTCATAGTTGATGAAATACAAAGTATAATGTTATTGTGATTATTCTCACATTTGATGTACATAATTTTATCCTGTGTGTTATCACTGCCTTTACTACACATGCTCCATTACTGCACTCCTCCCTCTCTCCTTTCACTGTATTAGTATTCCTTCCAGGACAAAAGCTTTCTTCATTTCTCTCCACAAATTACATTACGTCTTTTACCACAAAAATGTTGCATTCTTTGTCATTCTGCTTTTGCAAAATCCATTAAGTTCTGCATCCTTCTACATTATCTTGTTCTTTTGAAGACAGTGTTTGAGCTATCCAAGCACCATTTAACCCACCATGTATGTTAGTGTATTTGAGTAATATAATATTCTTTGTTATGTTTTTATAAATCTATTATTATTTTACTATGTAAAAATTCTCTCTCTCTCTCTCTCTCTCTCTCTCTCTCTCTCTCTCTCTCTCTCTCTCTCTCTCTCTCTCTCTGGTACCCTTTTTCTTCCTTGAGTTCTTCATGATCATTCTGATTAATTTGTCATGATCTCTCAACACTTTTACTTTTCTTTTCATGATATTCATTGGTAGTGAGTGACTCATTTTACTTCATCATTCTTCATTATTTTTTCTTCCAGATTATTCAGTTTTTTTTAATACTTACCTTTCACGACTCTATTTGTTTAATATCCTCCCTCACATCATAATTTCTCATAAATTTTTACTATATATATATATTTTTTTTTGCATAAATTGTGACATTGTATGTATGTTTTCATGTAATTCTTTCTTGGTATGTCTTTTGTTTCTGTATGTCATTTCATTTCCTGCCTTGCTTCTTTAATATCCCTAATGTAACTCTTCTTAATAAGCTTTTCATTGCTTCACATTTCATTTTCCCAGTGGTCACATTCTTCTTTACTTCCATCCCACTCATAGATATTTGCTTGCTTGTATATTTCATTCTACCATCATTCTGATTCTTAACTAATTACAAATTGCATATCAAGAATTAAAATATTTTGTATAGAGTTGTAAAAATTCATAGATCATTCATAAACTGAGACTCATGTGTCCTTGATGAGTCACTGTATGTCCATGCATAAAGGAATAAACTAAGATGTGTTTGTGTTAACATGATTGTCTGTTTGTTGCAGAGGATGAGGTAGCGTAAGGGCGGCGTCATGGTGCTGGTGAAGGAGTACCGCATCCCACTGCCTCTCACTGTGGAGGAATACAGGGTGGCTCAGCTGTATATGATTGCCGTGAGTACCTCTGCACCTCTGCGCTGACATGTGAACTTTTTTCTTAGGCTAGTTACAAAGTTCCTCAAGCATAGTGGTTATACAGACATCAGTCCTTGTTTTCTGTGTCGTCCTTTGCCCTTCTCTCTTAATGAATGTATGGTCTTTCTGCATGACTATCTCCTAACTCTCAATATTTTCATGGAGTATTTTATTTTTTTATCTTGAAAGTCAGTTTGAGTTTGTGTGCAGAACAGTGTAATTGGTGATATTAATATACTATTTATAAGTTATTTAATTTATTTGTTATGAAAGATATTATGTTTACATATTTTAACAATGCTTTTTCAATAACTTAGTTTGATGTGGTATTTGCATGCTGCCTGGCTGTGTGTGGCCTTGGATGGTAGGCCTGACTGAAGTGGCCACATTAACTCTGTCCTGTGCATTAGTCAAATAACTTGCAGGAAACTGCATAAACAATACAAATGTGATACAGTTCAGATCTAATTGAAACACATGAAATAGTTTCTCACTTGCATGGGAGAGTGAACAGGAAAGACTGAAGACACAGTGTTTTGTTCTCGCCACTCAAGGAAGAAGAGGTATCAGTGTAGTATGGTGTAACTTAACTTTGCCAAAATGGTGATGTCAGTTGAGTACCGCATCCCGCTCCCCCTCACCGTGGAGGAGTACCGGATTGCTCAGCTGTACATGCTGGCGGTGAGTGGCACCACCTGTGTTCATACCCACAATGTTTCCTTGGTAGTGTGAGTTTAGTTCTTGGATGTGAAGGTAAGGA
Source organism: Portunus trituberculatus (assembly GCF_017591435.1). Taxonomy (NCBI): domain Eukaryota; kingdom Metazoa; phylum Arthropoda; class Malacostraca; order Decapoda; family Portunidae; genus Portunus; species Portunus trituberculatus. The sequence goes on from NC_059291.1 coordinate 687,906, forward strand.
GTAGTAGTCTTGATTGAAGTCTCAAGTAGGAGTGGGCATCGTTGACAGTGGAAGGCAGTAGTAAGTGCATTATCAGAGTACAAATCTCAGTGCATCATGTCCTTGTAAGAATAGCAAGTACCAGTGTTTATATGTTTGTGTGTGTGTATATATATATATATATATATATATATATATATATATATATATATATATATATATATATATATATATATATATATATATATATATATATATATATATATATATATATATATATATATATATATACACACACACACACACACACACACACACACACACACATATATGTAATACATAGTACTTGTATTTCCTTTAAACTTTAAATGTAATGGATAATGTTAGACAATGGTGTTCTTATATCTCTTTGTCATGTATATATTTGATCTAGATGTGTCTTGTACTGACTTGTATATTGTATAATATATCTTTTAATGATTGTTGAGATATATTTATACTACTCCATGAATGAGTACAAACAGTGTGGGGCACTGTGAAGTAATTGAAAATCACTACAAGGCAAACCTTAGTGAAGGATTGAGTTGCCTTCATAAAAGCTCACCTGTAAGGAACATAGAGATTGATGTACTGGAATGATTATTCCCAGGTGTTATAGCGCTGTGGCCTAATATTTGAGACATGTAGTATACTTACAGATGTGTGTTGAAACTACTCAACAGTTAATTCTCAGTGGATGCTCACCTTGCACCTTCTAATGTACATTTTTAACTGTTCTTCTTAAAATGTAATGTAGTGCAAAATTGCTATAGTGTATTGTAGCCCTTATGTATTTATTTGATCTCAATATTGGCAACATTAAATGTTAATATATTTTTTATAATTTCCATTCATATGTGCATGTATTTTTCTAATTAATTTCAGCATGTGATTCCTAATTCTTTTAAGTGTTAAAAAGTGTTATTAACTCTTGATCTCCCTGAGTTTTTTCCAGAGACGATTTCTAAAATTTCTTTATCTTCATGTTTAATTTATTAAACACTTCCTCTTTCTTTCACAAGACAGTCAAACTCATCCTGTACTGTACTTCATGTTACACTGGCACAGAAATATTGTCATTTGAAGATTTGGGAAAACAACACTGTCTCACTTGCTAATTGGACTGGTTATTCTGGTCTTGTATTTAAATGTGCTGCAAAGTTACTTAATTTCCTTCTGAAATCAGATGCTGAATTATCCAGATAGAAATATGTAATTTGGCATATAATAAATAAGTAAAGCTTGTGATTGGAATTTAAAGTAAATTTATTCATGGTTTAAAATGAAAAGAGAATGCATTAGTGATTTTGTGGTTGAGAGCATTGAACAACTGTGTCAGGTGTTCTCTTGGCCACATGTTTGCAGTTTGCAGCTGACAAAATTATTATGTTAGAGTCAGTATAAATATACAAACTCCCAAGCCAGCTGTGTGGAACCAGTCTGTTATTCAACAAGAATTTAATATCTCAATATTTCAATCTCTCTCTCTCTCTCTCTCTCTCTCTCTCTCTCTCTCTCTCTCTCTCTCTCTCTCTCTCTCTCTCTCTCTCTCTCTCTCTCTCTCTCTCTCTCTCTCTCTCTCTCTCTCTCTCTCTCTCTCTCTCTCTCTCTCTCTCTCAACAGTCTTTATTGTGGTATCCCTGTATTGCTTGCTCAGTTTACTGCAGTCAGACAGAGGTGTGATCTTAGTGATACTGTATTCCCTGTCTGTATTCACTCGTCCAGTAATGATGTTAATACTTTCTATACATACAATTATTTGTGTCATTTCTGTACATTTTGAGACTTGAGGCAGGAAAAGAATATTAAATTGCTAGCAGAAATATTTAAAATTGATGTAAGGGAGCATGTCATGGACTTTTGAAAATCAATTTTGTATGTAATGGTGAAGTAATACAAAGGATAAAATAATGAATGTACATTCAATAAACACCAGCCTTTGTCTTGATGGCTGATCTTTTGCTACCTTTGTCAGCCATTCCCACTGCAATACAGAGGTACTTTCTTAGAATAGATATGAGAATAGGACATGAGCCTGTCTCTAATCCTGTCTTCAACTAGGATACTAGGAATATATGTTAAGAAAACATAGTGTACCATGTACTGTATTGTATTATGAGTTCCTTGATTCTGTAGAGAATTATTAATTACTTTCACAGAGCACAGACACCAACACTCTCTGTGTGTGAAGATTTTAGATGTGTATGTACTGTCTTGTGGGATTGTCCAAATGTCTAAATGGTCACTTTATGAAACTCTTGGTGTGATGCAATGTCATTTGTGATTTTCTTTCCCTATAGCACATAAGTTTTGAATATTTGTGAAGGAGGGATTGATATTGTGTTGTAAGGTATGAAAATAGTGTCTATATTACTGATCTTCAGCCTTTGTGACTTGACTACCAACAGAAAAAGTCACGGCAAGAGAGTCATGGTGAAGGCAGTGGTGTGGAGATCCTGGTGAATGAGCCATATACTGACGGTCCGGGTCCTGAGGGCAAGGGACAGTACACTCACAAGGTTTACCATGTAGGCAGCCACTTGCCAGGTGGGTGTGTTTCTTCTGTTCCAAAGAGAATTATTTATTTCTTTAGTCTGATTTATAAGTGAAGAATCTTCATTTGCTACAATATCAAAATCTTCAAAATTTATCTGTGATGTGTACATATAATAAAAAGTACATTAAATGGAAAAACTTGAAAGTCTGTCTATGATTTCAATATATATATATATATATATATATATATATATATATATATATATATATATATATATATATATATATATATATATATATATTGAAATCACACACAGACTTTCAAGTTTTACAAAGAATTTTGGAGGAAAAGTTCTCTTATAGTGTGTATTTACTTTATGTATATTAAGATAAACTGATGTCTTGGTAAATTAACTTGATTATTCCTTATTAAAAATGTTTATTGGTACCTTCTGAACACTGGTGAATATTTCTTATATGTATAAATATTTGTTTCACTGTGATGTTACATAATACTGTAATTGAAGGTGCTATTGATTGAATACTGAAGGCCATTTCTATGTGTCTCAAAAAGGCTGATATAGACTTCTTCTTTCCTTTTTTATATCTGATTTTTTGTCTTCACTTTAGGTTGGTTAAAATCCCTCATTCCCAAGTCTGCTCTGTCTGTGGAAGAGGAGGCCTGGAATGCTTACCCATACACCAAGACACGTTTCACTTGTCCCTTTGTGGAAAAGTTCAGCATTGAGGTGGAGACATATTACTACAACGATGGGGGGCAGCAAGAGAATGTCTTCAATCTGTCCAAGTCAGAGATGAAGCAGAGGGAGATTGGTGAGCAGTGATCTTATTCATTGCAGTGTTATCAGTGACATAGACTAATATTGCTTGCTTATTGTAATATAACTCTATTCAGAACTTTCTTTATGTGGTTTTATGATCATTTTTCTTAATGAAAATTTCAGATTTGATTGATGTGGTGAAAGATCAACTGTACGGAGCAGATTATGTGGAGGAAGAAGATCCTCGTAAATATATTTCCCAGAAAACTAATAGAGGTCCTCTTGGTGATAACTGGATAGAAGAATACTCAGAAATGTGTAATGTTAGTAGCTAAATTTCATTATTCTATATTGGTGCTTAGCTTTCAGATGGATATTCCATTAAGATATAACCAGCATATCATACATAAATAGATACATTTTGAAAATATTGACATGCAGTGCTGCAAGTGTGGAATGAGAATTTTTCAAATGTATGTGACAGCTCATAATCTAACATTATGGTTTGATAATATATATTTCACAAATTCTTGAAGTAATGTATTTTGATTACTGTCTTCCATAGGGTAAGAATGCTCCATTACCAAATGGCCAGGCAATCATGTGTGCTTACAAGCTGTGTAAGGTGGAGTTCCGGTACTGGGGAATGCAGACCAAAATAGAAAAATTCATCCATGATATTGGTAATTAGAATTTTATCTCATTGTAGATAAACGCTGCTTGTGTTGCCTGATGCAAGTGGTATATTTAGTATATTAAAATATAAGGAACTCCTGTTAAGACCATGCTGTTGTTCTTGATTGCTTCCTTGTAATATATCAATGTATATATTTGTATCATGATTTTTTAATGCACCTCTTACTGTTGGGATCTCCTTATTAAGAATGATGTATTATTTTGATGATACTGATAATTAATGATGCTGCTACTGTTGATGATGATGATGTTGACAAATTGAATACCTAATTTCATACTTTCTTTAGCAAGTACCAGTTTCTGTAAAATGTATAGTATGATCACTTCTTCAGATGTGATGCCCATCATGGGGTAAACATGTTTTGTCTCATAATGTTATCACTTTTGCTTTGTTTCAGCACTGAGAAAAACCATGCTGCGGGCGCACAGACAGGCCTGGGCATGGATGGATGAGTGGTGGGGTCTCACCATTGAAGACATTCGTAACATTGAAAAAGAAACACAAAGCCTTCTGGCTAAGAAGTACGGCCAGGGAGGGGAGGAGGATGGTGCTCAGAACTCAGCCACAGCAGAGGTGTCCTCAGGTGTCCCTCACAGTCCCAGTGTTTCCTCGGACCGAACGCCAAACCTTGAACAGCTGAGCAAGTGTAGTTCGTTTAGGACTAGTAATGATTTAGGCGATCATTCTCAGGTTATTTGTGAAGGTGATGTAGTTGCCAACAATGGTGTAAATAGTAACAATAATAATAATAATGAGAGTGAAGAAAACCTCTCTGGACTGGGCTCGAGTCCCAAACTAAAGAGACGAGAGCTGAACGTGAGTCTGGACAGTGTTTTAGTTGATGACACTCGGAAGAGAGGCTCTTGGTCACGAAGTGGATCACGAAACACATTGAACTCACAGAACCAAGGTATTTATGCTGTGCATTGTTTTACATTTTATGCTTGAAGTTAAGTATGCTAAAAGCTTTGCCTAAAATCAGTGTTTAGTGAGAAGGCTTTGTGTGAATTTATTGTGGCATCACAGTAGTATCTTTAATCACTGTATTATTGTCTTTGTTGATAATAGAGCACTCAGAGTTGAATTGAGGTTGTTTATAGCTGAACACTGAATGTATGGAATGCATGCCTTCTTGTAAAAGTTATGCTGATAGAGCACTGATTATAAACATAAAATTTCTGCAGTAGAAATAATACATAGTTATCATTTTCTATAAAGTATAAGCCATGTTTAATACCACATATTCTTAATTTGCTGAGAAATGAACAGATGTCACTATCAGTTTTATACCAGAGCAATTGGGCAAGAAAATTCCATGGTTTAATTTTGACATGAAGACAGCTTATACAGAAGATTTAGGTAAAGGATACTAGTATTGTTGGTGGCAGGATTAGTGCTATCTAGATTCAGCCTGGTTTGGAAATTTGGTATTCTATTAGTATTTTTTTCAAGTATTCTAGTGTATCTTCATTCATTCCTGTAACCTTGACGTTTTCCTTGTGACCAATCATCCATCACTCCTACTAGGGTCACCTTTCCTTACTCACTCTGCTTCATGACCTTGTGATTTTAGATGAATTTTATCTTTATATTGACTGTTGATGTGTATCACACTATTTCACTTCATACTTCATCTATTTGATACTAATAGCCACTCTACTAAACTATTTATGTGTCAGGAATTTGAATGTTAATGTAGTATGTAGGCAACACCTTTCATAATTATTACCATAATATTCCAGTTATTGAGGTTATAAGGGGAACTGAATACCTTAAAATGCCAAGTGTATGAATGGGCTTTATATGCCAGGCTGTCATCTGCTGTGAAGGTGGAAGATGGTTAGTCAAAACAAGATAGCTACATTGATATATGAATTAGGCTTGCAAATAAAGCAAGGTGTTACAAGTTTGTGAAATATTGTAATAAGCAGATATGAGTAATGTAGAAATGGGAAGAGCCTTTTAAACTATGGCATAAATTTGTAAAGATATATGTATGCACGCAGTGGTGTTGGTCATAGAAAGCACTGGAGCAAAGTGGTGGAATATACCAAGGGCTTTGGGCATCTCAGGCTGGGGGCATGAGGGTGATTTGCCGGTTGCATCAGCATCACTAAATCATTCATTCTTTGGTGGTTTGTCTAATCAAACTATGAAAGACTTTCACATTAATTATTTAAAACTGGGGATGGGCAGCTGGCATGGAGCAAACTGTTGGCTGCAAAAGGGAGCTGTGGTGGTGATGATGATGGTGGTGGTGGTAATGGCAATGTTGAGGAGTAAAGGTGTAATGTGGCTGAAGGTTGGCATTGCTCTGAGTTGATTTAGACCATTTGTTGCATACTTGGAAGCTTGAATTGTTTATGTATTTTGGTACTTCTAAAAAAGTATGTTATGCAAAGATGAATAATACAATTTAACATTATTTTACTTATCTTGTAGCACACAACATCTATAACCTTCTGTCTTTTGTTTTCATAATCCATTCCCTATAATTCCATTCAAACAACAAGAAGTTCTGTGATTTCAAGTTCTTGTTCAGATTCAAAGTGTTGTGCCTTCTATGAAAACAGGTGTTGAAGATACTTTGATCACTCGCAGTTTATTAATTAGAAAATTTTCTTCAAACAGCCAGCTGGAGAATGGAGAGTATCAGAAGAGACTCAGATTCATCAGGAAGTGAGGATGAGTTCTTCGACTGTCAAGGTTAGTTTATCACTGTGTGTTCTTAACTTTATACAATGTATACAATGTTTTGTTTTTTCGTTATTGTCAAGATTGTGGGGAAAACAAAACACTATCTAGGGAAATTTAACATCTACATGACATGAGTTATAGTCTTTTAATTTAAAAATGTTGACATTTAGTAAGGATATCTATTTTCCTGTAGATTATCCTATTTAGGAAGCAAATATATTTTACATTTACATTTGTTATCCATGAGTAGTGATGGGAACCCATGGGCATGTTACTGAGTTGTTTCTTGGAGTCTGTCAGAAATGTTGAGTGACTGTTGGCTAGCACTGAACATCATTTCAGTGTTACCACAATCGTGTTACAGTCCTGTGTGGAGGCTGTGGTCACTTGGTGTATACCTGATGTGTCTTGTCTTGACTGTCTGGGCATCACCAAAGTCTGTTGTGGTAATTTTGATCAGGATAAATCTATTTGATCCTGCTTATGGTTGACATGAATGAACACTTTCATGGTCTGAAGCAGTAGTTATTACAACAGTTGTATCTTGGGATGATGACATTGGATTCCTAATGTCCAACTGACCACAAAGCAGAGGCTGTTTTGTGAACTAATCTTTGCTCAGTTTTGTGCTCTTTGCTGGGGTTGTCTTGGCCATAACCATAGCATTATTTTACTGCATTCCTTGAAGTAGTCAACTCCTGCCTGTGGTTTTCTATTACATAATCTATGACATTGCTTTGAGAAATATGACAGCAACAGGTGTTAGAGTTCAGTTTATTGAAGTACTGTGTATACGGTTCTCAACACATTTCAGTTCAGCTCAGTTCATTAGGGTTGTGAACATCAACATCAAGACTTTTTCTACGGTTGGTGTTGTTACGTTATTCTTTATCTGTTGTTCATCATATATATGCTTATTTGTGGTACAATCGCACATGTTTGAAGAATATGTGCAAGTGTGGGTTTAGGTGTATGTTGTATGTATGTTGAATGTTGATTTACCTAGTTATATCATACAGGAAAGAACCTATGCATATTCCCATCTCCATATCTGTTATTATCCAACTTTCTTTTCTAAGCCATGAGTACATTTTGCATGGACTTGTTTCTCATCCAGATTACTCCTAGCTTCTGTATTGCTGTGGGGAAAGCTATGTTTCCTGTTATCTGTCCAATGAATAACCTTCCCTTGTGTCCCTTACATTCCACACACAAGTCCTCTGTATCTTAGTATTCCTCTCCCTTCATTACTCTAAACAATGCAGTGAAGTGTCATTTCTTTCTTTTCCTATTTCATATTTTGGGGATTTTCACTTTCCTAAATAATTTCACATAATTTGCAAACAAGCTCATATAATAAGTTAGCCTCCACTATATCCACCCAGGACAGACTCTTTCCTCATTTCTCGTTCCTCTATGATATTTTTTTTATTTCTTGCTTGGTTATCTGTATTTCAATTAGTACCTTGTCTCTTCTTACATCATTAGAAATTACAAACTCATAACCATCACTATAATGTCCTTGTTCTCTTATGATAACATGTGTAAATGCTTAAATGTTTGTTACCACTTTCTCATGGTCTTCCTTGATCCAAGCATTGTGTTTTACTACTACTACTACTACTACTACTACTACTACTACTACTACTACTACTACTACTACTACTACTACTACTACTACTACTGTATAATTCATTTTCTAACTTTTCTTTTCTCTTATCTTTAGTATTTCTGCCATATCCCTTCCATATTCCACGCTATCTGCCATTATATCTTTCTCACCTGGAACATCTTTTTTCTCTTCTATATCTCTCCCATTTGTCATATTCATCCTTTACCTTACTTCTTATCTCAACATTGTTACATAATTTTGTCAGTCATGCTCACAATGTTAAGTTTCCTCTTGGTTGGTATCACTATTTCCTGAAAACCAACTTCTTTTGCAAAATCCTCACACTTGTGCACTAGTTGTGTATTGTCCTTCTTTAAATTTCTGCAAACTTCTTTTACCTCATTGTCTTCTCTCTTTGGCATTTACTTTTTTTTTCTCATGTGGGACTTCTTGTTTAAACATTTATTGTCTGTTTTCCCACATGAGCTCTTCCAGTATTTCATTGCCTTTCTTGAAATCCAGTGAATGACCTACTCTGTGTCCCTCTTCTTTCACCAATACTGTGTCAAATTTTCTTAACATCCAGTTGTTACTTACCTCCATCCTTCTGGAGATGGGATTACTAGGATAACATGCTCCCACCTTGTTTTTGTGTACAGTGTATGTCCTGGTCTTTACCTTGTGTATCTTTATCAGCTGAGCTGGCGTAGATTTGTTTTTTTGTTGTGGCACTTGTTTGTGTGTGTGTATTTACCTAGTTGTATTGTACAGGGTTCGAGCGGGGCTCATAGTGTGTGTGTGTGTGTGTGTGTGTGTGTGTGTGTGTGTGTGTGTGTGTGTGTGTGTGTGTGTGTGTGTGTGTGTGTGTGTGTGTGCATGCGTGGACATATTTCATTTGCATACTGATCTGTCTGCCCATTTATGTGTACATAATGTCATGTCTCTTCATCCATTTTATTCATTGTGTATAAGTATATATTTTTTTGTTTTCACTGAGTGCAATACCAATAATGCAGTTAATGAAGTGTTGTTTGTTTACTCATACAGTAACCCCTACATAAATTGAACCAATTTCGGGGAAGACCAATCTGACTCACTTGAAAATCCAACTTCCCTTATTTTTTTATTTATTTATTTTTTTTTTTTCTCTCTCTTTTTTTTTCCCCTTCCATTTTGCACACTTGTTACCGGTGACAGTTGATGTGGTCTGTGTAATGCACTATTACCTAAATAGTTACTACATGTGTGGTGTGTAATATTAGTCAGTGTGTAAGCCGAGTGGCTTATAATTAGTCCATCAAAAGGCAAAATATGGCTATTGGTGCTCTCAGAATAAAACGTTAAAAAAGTGAGAAAAGTGAAAATCCTGAAAGTGTCCGATTTACCTGATGTTCAGTTTATTTGGGTCTGACTTAAGCTAGGTTTACTGTACATACATATTAGCAAATTTTTTTTTTTTTCAAGTCTGCTACACAGTACAGTTGACATACTTCCCTCAGCAAGCAGTGGTCTCCACACAGATAAAGTCTTATATGCACAGGACTTTCTGGCCTGCTTTTCTATGAATTTGTTTGTTTGTTTATTTATTCATACACTAATGAATGTTATCATTCTTCCTGAAGTCACAGTCTGGTCTGGACTGTTTTCTAGTTTGCATAGTTTTTACATATGGAAATGCTGTATGTATTCCTGAGTGAAAAGGATGAATCCTAGTTCTGAGTCACAAGTTATTCCATGGAAAACAGCAGAAGTACTGAGTTATCTTCCACCATTAAAAATATAATCTAAAACTCAGTGCAGAATCTGCTTAATTTGTTTGGTCATGGTTGATTCCATGGTTGTTGTGTGGATGCCTATTCTTTTCCATTTCTATAAGTTCTTTATTGTTATCAAAATGAATTGAAATTAAGGAAACTTTGCAGGGAGCAAAGAATGAGGGACCTTAGCAAATAAAATCTATATCATGAAGAACAAAAAAAAGTGTAAATGAATGCATGAAAGGACAGCTTTTGCTATGTGTGCCCAGGCACAGACACTGCTTAGATTTAGAAGGAGGATGCCTCCTGTTCTTGAAGATAGTAATAAGTTTTATGATCCACATCTATAACCTGCTTAACCATTTTATAGTGTGACATTGTGTTTGGTACTTTTCAAATAACTGCTTATAATGAAAGTGTGATATAGAAAGTGGTAGAAACCGTTTATTATCTTCTTTCTTTGTTTTTCGTATTATTTTTTTTCTTTGTCAAAATGAGTTTTGACAAATGTATTTGAGTTCTGTAATCTTTGCTGAGTTTAATAGTCTTCACCAAAAGGGGTTATCTTTTATAAGAGGAGAGATAGGTAAAATAAAGTAGAAATATATATTACCATAGCATGTATAAGTGACAGCTGAAGTCCATGAGAGCACTTTAGATGCTTGTGTCACCAATTTTATTAAAAGTAGTAAAAATTTTGATACTTTCAAAGATGATTGCCACAACATTTAGGAACTGTTCCCTTAGATTGAATAACAGCATGAAACATGAAGGTTTTACATAGATACTGTGTATAGTATAGTAGCCTAAATTAAATACCAAATATCATGCAGAATTTGAATTCTCTGCATAGTAGATACATTGAAATATGATGGGCAAAAACTCATTGTCAGCAGTTTTTTTTATATAGCATTTCAATTTTACTCTTGATTTGTTGTGGCAGTAATGTGTAATGGCAGTCCATGCAGCCATTGTTGCATAGGTTTCTATTATCTGGATTTGTTATGCTCATAATTATCTTTCAGCTTTTTTCTTGTAAGGTGGTGGGTCTTCACCTCATAGTCATATGACAGCCATTACTGTACTGACAGGGACCAGATAAACTAACTAATACTCATAGTTATCAAGAATCTAGGTAGAACAGTCAAGGGAGATAAAGGATGACTCAGGTTCATAGTTTTTTATAGCCTCACTGAATATTTTATATGCAAAATTCATTTCACAAGTCTTAGTGAAAATTTGATACATCTAGTTGCAGTTGAAATTTTTATCACTCATACAAGTAAACACTGTGCGAGAGGTAGGTGTGTATGTTCATAATTATGTAGTTGGTCATGAGCTTATTCTGGCTCATTGTCTAATCCTTCCCTGTCTCAGCATGCATGTTTTTATACACATCAGGTGTAACCATCCTCTTCCTCCCTCTGCATGTGTGAGTGTGTAAGAATTTTGTATGCCAGAACAGAATGAAGCTTTATCAGAATGCTACAAGGTGCTTTAATGCAGCAGTGTTGCATAAAATATATTGTTCTAGAATAATAGTCTGTGTGGTTCTGCTGTTACTCAGAGAAAAATATATAGTTATTGAGCAGAAAGCAACAGTCTGACAGATCACATTTTTTTTTTTTTTTTTTTTTTTTATGGTGAGGCCTATAGCGCCTGTAGGCACACTTGAAGAGTGTATGGGAAGCGCTGTTCAGCTTCCGCCCATTAGTCGCGCAGGCAATTTTATTTATAGTGGTACCCATATTAGGGCCCATATCACCACCCAATCTCATCTTGAGTGTAACCACCTAGAACCTGGGCATCATGGTGATATGTAGGTAACTTTAAACCACTCGACAAATGGCAAAGTGTTCTAAGGCTCTACGTGGTGGGATTCGAACCTACGCATGGACGTCTGCCCGATCCCACGCTCACCACCGTATCCACTATGCCACCGCCTCCCCTACCAGTTGCACTCTGCTTTCTTGTTCTTCATGAATAAATTTTTATTAGAGATGAAATTTGAAAGATTTCATATGATCTTTATATTTTGTCTTGATTGAGGCTTACTTTAGAAGTCTTCCTCATTGTTGTAAAAAAGTAAAGTGTACAGGCTAGCAGGCAAAGAAACCATTCTTAGTCATACAGATGACTAAATGGGCTGTTGAGAGATATTTTGCAATTTTATTTACTTATTCAAGAAACTGTCTGCATTGTGCATCATAATAGCCTCAAAATGACTGAATAAGTTAATTGAGGGCTATGGAAGAAGAGTTTTTAGGTCTAATGGTATTCTTTATCTCAGTGATTACATAGAAGTTGTATTCATTCAAGATTTGTGTGAAAGAAGAGCGAATAAGAATCATTTCAAAGACTGAGGGTAGAAGAGGTGACAGAAGGATGGTTGGGACAGGCAGAAGGTCATCACCAATATGAAAGTATCACAAAGGAGCATTTTTTTTATTAAAGGAATATGGACTTTAATTTGATTAGTAATTTTAACAATGTTGACATTCACATTACTGATCTTGTCTGAGGTCTCTAGAGGGAGCATGGCAATGTTCATAAATGAGGAATGGCCTTGTGTGTTGGCTGGTTCTGAAACTTATTGTCACACATTTAGTGAATTGGGATCATGGCAGCTTTTGCAAATTGATAACCACAAGAGCTGTCTATTACATACAAATTAATTCAGAAGTTTTGTACATAATATGATAGTTTCTCTGGTTATATTATCCATTTCCTGAGACTAAGGACTTAGTATCTTTGACGGATCTATCCTTTCATCCTAGCTTATTTTGCCCAAATATTTCTTAACTTATTGTAAGGACTAAAAAAAGCATCAGGTTTCATATTCACAATAACTATCTATTTTCTTTAAAAGTCAAGTTGAAAACAGCTGGTACAAGTATTCAGAGTAGTGAGATAGTATCATTTGAATCTAGTTTTAAGGTATTTCATAGAAGTGACTGAGGTTCAGAGCTTATATTTATGTCAGCTTTGGTGATTAACCCAAGTTGCTGGCAAGTTTTGATTAGGAGAGCCAATGTTGTGTGGCTTGAGGCTTCTTAATTAATCTTTGCATAATCATTGGGGATCCCTCAAATCCTTTCTCATTCTTTGTAGTGAAATGATAGACTGGTTAATGTTAGATTAAGAGACCATTTCTGAATTCTTTGATAATAGTGTCATTATGAAACTGTAGCTAATTAGAATGTCACACATTTTACTTTACATAGGTCCAAAGGTCTAGAAAAGGACACAATGAGCTGTGTGTGTGTGTGTGTGTGTGTGTGTGTGTGTGTGTGTGTGTGTGTGTGTGTGTGTGTGTGTGTGTGTGTGTGTGTGTGTGTATTTAGCTAGTTGTATTTACCTAGTTGTATTGTACAGGGTTCGAGTGGGGCTCATGGTGTCCTGTCTCCATGTCTCCATTTATCAATTTTCTTCAAAGTTATGCACATTATTTGCTATAACAACTTCATCACTCAATGTATTCCACTTTTCCCCTGTTCTATGTGAAAAACTGTATTTTCCAATATCCTTCACACACTGCCTCATCCTAATCTTCTTTGCATGACCTCTTGTCCTTCCATCTTCTTCTGTCACCAGCACCAGGTCTTCCTTGTCTATCTTTTCAATGATATTTATTATTTTATACATTGTTATCAGTTTTCTCATTCTCTTCTATCTTGTAAGGTTGGCAGTCCCATTTCCTTCAGCCTTTCTTCATATGTTAGGTCCTTTAGTTCCGACACCATCTTTGTAGCTATCTTCTGGATCCATTCTAATCTTCTTAGCTGGATGTTGCATCTATGTGCGCAACGACTTAACTTGCTCTCGTGCCCACGCTCTTGATTCTTCCAAGTTTTCCACCATCTGGCTCTGACTCAATAGTCATTCTCTAACTAAATTCATCTGTGTTGTCTTTATCCCCCCTAACTCCTCTGACTATAGTAAATTCTTTTACTTTCTAACTTCCAAAGTGGAGCACATTCTGTCCCTCTACTCTTTTGTGGAGATCTCCGTCCTCAGAGATTTCAATGTTCACCATCAGCTTTGGCTTTCCTCTCCCTCCACTGACCATCTTGGTGAACTAACCCTCAACTTTGCTATCCTTCATGACCTCGAGCAACTGATGCAACACCCTACTCGTATTCCTGACCGTCTTGGAGATATGGCCAACATTCTTGATCTGTTCCTTAACTCAAATCCTTCAGCTTATGCTGTTACCCTATCTTCTCCGTTAGGTTCCTCTGATCACAATCTCATTTCTGTATCTTGTCCTATTTCTCCAATTCCTCCTCAGGATCCCCCAAAATGGAGGTGCCTTTGGTATTTTGCCTCTGCCAGTTGGGGGACTTGAGGAAGTATTATGCTGATTTTCCCTGGAATGATTACTGTTTCCATGTCAGAGAGCCATCTCTTTGTGTTGAACGCATAACAGAGGTGATAGTGTCTGGCATGGAGGTGTATATTCCTCATTCTTTTTCTCAACTGAAACCTTCTAAACCTTGATTTAACACAGCCTGTTCTCGTGCTATACATGATAGAGAGGTTACCCACAAAAGGTACTTGAGTCTTCCATCTCCTGAATCTCATGCACTTTATATGTCTGCCTGGAATCATGCCAGATCTGTTCTTCAACTTGCCAAACACTCCTTCATAAATAGAAAATGTCAAAATCTTCTCCCCTGTATATACAGTCTAGGTCAGGTTCTAATGCCTGTTGGAGTGTGTTCCCCTGGGAGCTTTGAGAGTGTTTGTGTGTGTGTGTGTGTGTGTGTGTGTGTGTGTGTGTGTGTGTGTGTGTGTGTGTGTGTGTGTGTGTGTGTGTGTGTGTGTGTGTGCGCACTCACATTTGCATTTTAAATAATACCCTGTACCTAGCACATCCCTTACACAGTGTTTGTTAGTTGTGTGCACAAGGGTCAGCACCTGTAGACACAAGGTTGTACATGTGTTTGGTGTGCTCATCACTATCTACACACACCTTGGGAATTTTCTACTTGTTACCTACTCTTTTTGTCACACCACCTTGTCAAGTGTAGTTTGCATGCCACTTACACTGTCATCTCCATCATCAGTGTTGCTGAATTTTGAAGTTGGCTGCAAATGATAAGCAATGTTTTTTTTCTTTTTTTTCACTTGTTAAAATCTAAAGACATAAACTATTGTGAATTTCTATTTTGTTGTTGTTTTATTAGGTGTAAGGATATGTGTAGTATAAGCCTTCATTCTTCAGTGACATTGCTAGACACAGTAAATTTGAGTAGGTACATTATTTTTCCTAGACATGGATGTATTTTCTAATTTTATTTGTTTCAGGAGAATAAGTACAGACATCTTCAGTCAGTTTGTACAAAAAATTTGCTCTTGATATTGAACCTTTGTATTTTCATTTACAGTTTGCAGCTTTTGTAGGGAATTAGGCAAGGAAGTGGACAGAAGACTTGTCTCTTGTGTTCTGGATAGTATTTGCATCGTTCAAAACCATAATAATATTATTATAGGCCTTCCTTTTCTTTATTTTGTTTCTAAACTATATACCCATGTGATTAATTGCAGATTTGTTTAACAACTGTAACTTTTTGTATTTTGCAAAAGAAATAAATTGACGTAATTTGGTTTTACCCTGTAGATCTGGTGAATGTCTCACTATTACATTGTCAGGGGGATTCTTAAAATTTTCTTGTGTTTGAATATCACATTCTAATTGATCATTTGAGTTCCTACTTCTTAAACTGTGGATAGTTATGTATCTAAATATTCAACAAGACTTGAGTATACATGCATATGCTCCTGGGTTTATTTTCATATGTATTATATTTCCATATATTACCAATATGGTGAATGGATCTCAATTATCTTTGTGTTTTTCATAAAAAGTGTCCAGTGAAATAAAGGAACTATATGCACATACTTAAACTTGTAACATTTACATAAAAATCCACATATATTCCTTGTCCAAAAATCTCATTATTCAGTTCCTTCTTATTCATTATGGATTATATAGTATAAATTATTACCAAATTTATTTCAGTTTTTAATGGATAAATTTATCCTTCACAAGGACCTGCATCTCATATTTCCAGCATTGGAATACTTTCTCTTTATATACGCTGTTAAATTTTTTTCTTTATATGAATAATTCCATACAGTCCCTCTTTATTCATTTCCCTAATTTCCAGCCATTTGCAGCAACTACAAATTACATTATCTTATGTGACTAAGAAGTTTTATGATTTTAGCTCAGAGAATTACAGAACACACACACACACACACACACACACACACACACACACACACACACACACGAAAAGTGAGATGTGACAAAGATTGCGAACTACTCCAGGAAGACTTGGACAGAATATGGAAATGGAGCTGTACATGGCAAATGGAGTTCAACACGACAAAATGCAAGAAAATAGAGTTTGGCAAGAGTGAAAGAAGAATCAGGAGTATGTACAAGATAGGAAATGAAGACATAAAAACCAGTCATGAAGAAAAAGACCTTGGGGTGACAATTACCAATGACCTATCGCCAGAGAGACATATAAACAAAATAATTGGAGAAGTATTGAACTTATTGAGGAACATAAGAGTGGCGTTCGTATATCTAGATGAAGAAATGATGAAGAAAATAATTACTGCAATGATAAGACCGAGGCTTGAATATGCAACAATACAGTGGGCTCCGAACTTAAAGAAACACATAAGGAAACTAGAGAAAGTACAGAGGGCTGCAACGAAAATGGTGCCTGACTTAAGAGATTTGACTTATGAAGACAGACTGAAAAGAATGCAACTTCCAACCCTGGAAAACAGAAGAGAAAGGGGAGACCTGATAGCAATATACAGAGTGATGATTGGCATGGAAAAATGGATAGGGAAGATCTGTGTATGTGGAATGGAAGAATGTCGAGAGGGCATGGGAAAAAACTAAAATGGCCACTTATAGGAGAGATGTGAAAAATATAGCTTCCCTCATAGAAGGGTGGAAGCATGGAATAGTTTAGACGTGGAAGTGGTCAACGCAAGGAATATTCATGATTTTAAGAAAAAGCTGGACATTAATAGATATGGAGACGGGACAACACGAGCATAGCTCTTTTCCCGTATGTTACAATTAGGTAAATACAATTAGGTAAACACACACACACACACACACACACACACACACACACACACACACACACACACACACACACACACACACACACACTGTAATACACACACACAAAGCACACACACACACACACACACACACACACACACACACACACACACACACACACACACACACACACACACACACACACACACACACACACACACACACACACACACACACACACACACACACACACACACACACACACACACACACACACACACACACACAGAGATATAAAAAAATATAGTTTCCAGAGATGTATTGAGACGTGGAACAGTTTAGATGAAGAAGTAGTGTCTGCAACGAGTGTACACACTTTTAAAGTAAGATTGGATAAGTGTAGATATGGAGATGGGGCCACACGAGCATAAAGCCCAGGCCCTGTAAAACTACAACTAGGTAAATACAACTAGGTAAATACACACACACACACACACACACACACACACACACACACACACACACACAGGACACAGAAAGCTTAGCTCGGGCCCTGTAATACACAAATAGGTGGTAGCTCAGTGGTTAGAGCGCTGGCTTCACAAGCCAGAGGACCGGAGTTCGATTCCCCGGCCGGGTGGAGATATTTGGGTGTGTCTCCTTTCACGTGTAGCCCCTGTTCACCTAGCAGTGAGTAGGTATGGGATGTAAATCGAGGAGTTGTGACCTTGTTGTCCTGGTGTGTGGTGTGTGTCTGGTCTCAGGCCTATCCCAAGATCGGAAATAATGAGCTCTGAGCTCGTTCCATAGGGTAACGTCTGGCTGTCTCGTCAGAGACTGCAGCAGATCAAACAGTGAAAACACACACACACACACACACACACACACACACACACACACACACTCACACAGGACACAGAAAGCTTAGCTCGGGCCCTGTAATACACAAATAGGTAAATACACACACACACACACACACACACACACACACACACACACACACACACACACACACACACACACACACTAAAACCACTTATTTAAATGCATTTGAGTCAGTTTTAGTTATTTAGTTTGTATGATCTTATAGATTTAGGAAACTATAGTGTAGCTTCAGTTATGTAGGTTTATTAATTTATAATCATATAATATTGAAATTATTTTCAAAGAATCAAAAGGCTTTCTAAAATATTGATTCATGTGTATAAAATTCAGGTGTACTTCACAAGAAAGATTGCATGTCAGAAGTATACCTGAGCTGTCAAATATTTAAAAATTTTCTCTACCTATTTTAGTTCTACTTTAAACATAAACTTTGCTTGGACACAGGTTAACATAAACTAACCAAGGTGTTTCACACCATGTAGAGTAATGATCTAGACACACTTTAATGAAGCAGTTGGTGATGGCTCTAAGTTTTTACTGTTTTGCATGTTCCTGTGTCTCATTGGTTCATCTGTTTGTTTTGTGCAGGGTCAGCCATCCCCATAATCAAGGGTATGTACAGAGGTGCTCTGCTCAGAGCACCTCACTCTGCATGTTGTGCTCTTGGTGGTTTGTATTCCAATATGTGGATGCTTTAGTTCTGCTTTGCCTCTTGTGTAACTCATTGATCTTTCATAATTCTTTCAGTTCAATGATTCTGTATTTAAGTGTATAATTAAGATTTCACTAATGCATACCCTACCATGAGAATAGTGTTGTAGACTAGTATATTCTCACTTAATACCCTAAGTTGCCACAAGGTAGACCAATGCGATTGCTGTCTTTTCTGTTCAACTTAATTGTTTTAGTATCACCCCAGTCTGCTCCCCATCCTACCTTACCATTTGGCATTGTCATGTGTGTACTACCCATCATATATTTTTTGATATTAGTTATACATAATACACATAGTGTATCTTGATAATTTATGTTATTCAAAATTTCCTATGTAAACTAATTTAGAATATCATGGTGGAATATTTTGTGTTCTTATAATTTGAAGACTCAGAAAAACTTTTGCATTATCAACAATAGACCTTACATCTTTGTGTATCCTGAGTGTTTTTGTTGACACATGGCCATGATTTTTTTTCTTTTTCTCCTTATATTACTTGTCTTGTTTGGCTCTCTCAGAATGAAGAACTCATCCTTTCAGTATAAGAGAGTAGATACCTATAAGTAACCCTTTTGTCTTACCTTGGTTCATGGATTTACAGTGGGTGGGTTTTCATGTGTTTGAAGGATTTCTCCCATCTCACTGTATCAAATGCTACACAGGGATTTTTAATTTGTCTAGCCATCAAAAGGAAAAGCATAATGTTTGACTGGAGGCCTTTATCATAGAAGAGAAAAGGAAAAAAATCAATAGTTATAAAACATGTTAGTTGTTGAGAAATGTCATTTTCATTTGGTGTGAGACTCTTGGTTACACAATCTTGCCATCAAGCAGTCTCATTTACCACATAATAAGCTGTATGCCTTTTACATGTTATTTTAATTAGAAGTATTAAAAGCAGCTTCTCTTTTTCAGGTGAGAATTCATGCCTTATCCTATTCCTTCAGAAAAGTTCCATAACATTAAAAACTGCAAAAAATATAGGCTGTTTTGCCTCTGAAATGATCAAGAAGGATAGAAACTCCTTATTTATGCAATTTTAATCCAATATCTATTCATTTTCAGTTTTTCATTTATGATTTTGAAGATACCTATTATTTTCCATTTCACTGAATAAAATTTTTGAATAGTAGGGAGTTTTAAAGGCAGATCAAGCTTGCTCTAGTTTTCTTTAATGTTAGTACCACCTACTTATGACTTAGTTGTCACCAGTCTTTCAGTATGGTGTCAGTGTTTGGACAACAAAACAGTCCCAGATTTCTTACTGCCATCTTTTCTTAATGTATTTATTTTGCATTTCCTATAGATATGGATGACAGTTAGCTTTCATGTTTAAGTTTCAATGGGATGTGCCCATGAAAACATGTACCTTTAAGTTTAAACACTCCACCCTTGCATTCCTCCTCATGCAGTCATGATGTCTGCTGTGCATGACTGAATGGCTTTCTGGATTTGTGCACAATGAATCTGTTGTGCTTGATGTATAATGCTGTTGGTTATTTTTAATGTTGTGAGCACTTTTTAAATTTAGTTTTCTTTTAAGCTGAATGGGTCACTAAAGGAACAATGAAACTCACTGAGCCCACACCCTTCCATCAACAATACTCAGTACCTGCCTCGTTTCAGTTTGGTATCTAATAATATTTTTTTGTGTAGACATTTTTCTGTCGACATTATAGTCTCAGTTTTCATTAGTACATAGTTTAAATGCCAGTGAAGTGACAGAAGCAGCAAAAGTCATTCTGAAACTCACTGTATTGACTGTGAATATTATTATTGTGTACTGACTACTCAGATGGTTGGGTAGCTGGGTGAAAGGTATGGATAATGGATAAGCTGCAGCACATTTAATCCTCCCTAATGTACATCAGTAATGTATTTTGTACATAGAGTGGCTCATTAGTAGAATGCATATTTATTTTATCCAGTAGAGCTAAGTGGATCTGAGTAATATTCAGGTCTGATTAAAAGATAAAATTGATATTAATGAAACTGACTTACTTTGGGTGCTTTGACAAAATATTGAAGGAATTATTGACATAGTATTAACTTTCTCTTTTTAGTATTATATACTAATAATTATCTTCAATTGAATTATGACCTGAATTTCACAAGACAAATGATAACACCAATTCTCAGCAAACTCTCCCTGAATAGTTTATGGAGTTCAAGTTTTCTGATGAAAGAATTAGTTGGTGAACACTATCTCCTTTCATCTTACCACTATCCTCCACTAGTATGTATGATGGTTCCATATTATATTTGGTTTATTATTGTTACCTCATACATATATTAACAGAATGATAAAGCATAATGTATTTATTTTTCCATACAGAAAGGAATTTAGTATGTTTTTCATATAATGCAGGAATATTGCAGTACCTTGAATTCATGCTATATAAATGTTAAGAAAATTTGTTTGAATTTTTAATGGAACTTGTTTCAGATGAAACTGATGCTTAATAACTTCAGAAATTTCTCATTCCTTATTTCTCAGACTTTTCTTTGATTTGCCAATAAAAATTCTACCAACTATATGTAAATTTCCATTCATCCAGTCATTCTTCCCAACTTTTTTACTTGAACAGTTATTGTTCATTTCTTTCTTTCTTTTTTTTATTCTTTTAATCACATTCTCTATAGTATAATATGGAAAAAATCTGAACTCTTTGTTTTCATATTTTCTTGCAGAGGATCTTGAAGAGACAGCTGCCCTACACAAGTGGAGCTCCCTGGAACTGCTGCCTCCAGATGGTGATACACAGAGCACTGCTGGTCATGCAGGCAATGAAGGTAATAACGAGAAATTACTAAAGGGCTACATTTATTTGTACTTTTTTTAAACTAAGGATTTTCATTTGAAATAAAAAAAAAACCGTTCGGCTTGCTTATGGAAATTATATGAAGCTATTTAGATGATGAATGAACACAAAACTATAAAATTACTGTATAAATGTAAAAAGTGCTGAAATGTTGATGTGCATTACATGTTGTCTTGGTGTATTTATTGTATTTGTTCTCTCTCTCTCTCTCTCTCTCTCTCTCTCTCTCTCTCTCTCTCTCTCTCTCTCTCTCTCTCTCTCTCTCTCTCTCAAGTTCACTAGCTTCAGAACATACCACATTATACTCGTATTATGACAAATAATGGTATTTAATTTTGTATGAAAATATTAAGTCTGTCCCACATTTGGAGAGCTTCAAGTAATTATACTATATGTTGCTATTGAGAGCTTAAATAAAATTGAAATTATTGCATACTTAATTAAAAATGAGAGAGCAAAATGAAGAATGGTGTACAGACTCAACAAATTTATCAGTTCCACTCATTTTTTTTCTGAATTCTAGTGATCTTGTCTGCTTTCAAAAATGTGAGTAGAGAATAGAACAATAGATTGGTGCCCAACATTGCTACTCAGTATTCTTTCTGTAGTCCTGTAACAAGTTCAAACTGCCTTGTTTTACACTCTTTTCAATACACTGATTTTTTTTCATCTACTCTTAGTATGTTACCAAAATATTTACGTTAACTTGTGTTCTCCATGTCTTTTCTTCACAGACAGCATTTTTTCACCAGCCTTCATATCAAGGGTGGCAGCAGAGCGTCACAGCCGTGTGCTGGGACGAAGCATGGAGACGTCTGCCCCTTCATCCCCGTCCCACTCCCCGTCCCACCAGCCTGGCCCTTGCTCCACCACTGTCCTACTTCTGGTCATACATGCTGGATCCGTCCTTGACCCTACACCAGGTGAGAAGCCAAACTCAGCTTTTTCTTTGTTCTAACAAGTTTCTTAGTCTGTCAAAAATCCTTGGTCTCACAGTTCTCTAAGCAATTGGACTGTTCTCAGATGTGACCAACAAGAGGAGTGATGTTACTACCTTCAGAGGAGCATTTGAGTCTGTCATGCGACAGCACTACCCTCACATGGTGGGTCATGTGGCCATCAGGCTGGTTTCTGCACCACCTGTGTGTTCAGACAGCCTCAACATCCTCTCCAGGCAAGTACTTATTCCTTACTACATGTATTATTAAAGAAGTGATATGAAATGTCAGATGATGCAAATGCAGTACAGTTTATATCATGTATTGCACTAACTTTACCAACACTTGATTTAAAGTTTGAGTCCATATGGCCTTGATGCAACACCTGTGTGTGGAGAGGTGTCTGGTGGGGACAGTGTTCCTGTTGGTGCTGTGCCACTGTTGGCAACAAGTGTGCCGGAGTATGATGAGTATGTGGTACGCACCCTCAACTCTACCAATGCAGCCTACCATGAGTTCCTGAGATCAGAGGAAGGACATGGCTTTAATGGGCAGGTCTGCATCATTGGTAAGTGTCTGACCAGTTGGAACAACAAACAGATGTAGTGAAATTATTATCAGTGAAGTAATGAGGATAAATGTGTATGTGTTGGTTTGGTTTGGCCACTTACAAGGATAAGAATGAGTTAGTGAGGACATATGGGCCAGTCACATGTAATTGTATAGTTTGTCAGGCTGCTATAAGCTAACAAAGGTTGATCCATATATAATGAAACTGCTTTTCTAAATATTTGTAATGATGATGAGTTTTCTATCTATTGCTGGTTATGTCCATACTATCCCAAGACACTCAAGATGGTCCTCCTTACACATTTCTTAACGTGGCAGTTAATTTTTTAATTTGTTTCTTCCATGCCCATTATTGCATCATACTTGCCTGTTATTGTGCCTTTCATTCTTCCAGGACCTCTAATGATTTTAAGAGATGATACCTTTATTACTTTTATCAATGACACACTTTTTTTCTTGAGGAATAAAAGTAACAAACAGACTATCTGTGAATTGTTTAGGTAAAGTATTTAGATTTGTTAAGCATTTCCTACTTTAATCTTGGAACAGAAAGTCTACTTTAGATTTCTCTGTATACTGTTGACTGATTATTCCTTTGTCATAGTGTAATTTTTTTTCCAGGTGACAGCATTGGTGGTGTCTTGGCTTATGATGTTCTATGCAGAGTGCATGATCAACAGAAGTATGGGAGCAATAGCAACATTCCTGAAGGCGAACCGCCTTCCCCTGGTCAGTACTACAAGCAGAAGTCATCTCCAGCACAGCCTCAATCTTCCTCTCCTTCCCCAGCCACCCCTCCTTCTATTTCTCCTGATAAACCTGTGAGCTCCCCACCACTGACCACACTCTCCCCAACCATCACTGTAAGCCTGGAGAGTACTTTGGTAAAGCCCACCACTGGTGTCTTTGTCCAGGCAGCAGAAAGTGCTTCTCCTAAAAACCTGAACACAGCTTCCTCCTCTCACTCCCCCTCAGATAAAATTCCCTCCCCTCAATCAACAAACAATCTTCACTCCCCACTCCGTAAGATATCTGCCCCCCTGCCTCCGTCGGGCTTCAGCCCACTCACTAGGAAATGCTCAGCCCCGTGTAGCATTCCCAGTGGTGCAGGAATGTGGGGATGTCAGCCTGGTAGCAGCACTCCCACACCTTCACCACCAGGCCCAACCTCTTCTTCCTCTTCCTCTACCTCCCCCTCTGGTCTCTGTCACTCCCACAATCTCCTGTGCCAGTGCCACAACCCTGTACACCGTTCTCACCATCACCACGGTGTTAGTTGTGCCCATGATAGCCTCATCCCCGGTCCACTGTGGGAAAGAAGAGGCAAGTCATTCTATTCTCTCCTTTCCTGTTTAGCATCCTGAGCAGCACGCATTTGACAATGCAAGCATATGATGATGGGTAAAATGCTTCTTACTTTTATTCAAGTGGATGTCTGTACTACATATATTTGTATGATATTATGGTCATCAGATTCACAAAAGCTCTTTGCATCATAACCAAACTGAAACTCCTGAATTTCTGTAGTTTAGAATGAAGTTTAGAATGAATTGATATACCACCAGAATGACTTGATTATAGAACTGCACAGTGCAACCATAATAATTGCATTCAAACACAGCATGCTAAGAATGCATATTTACACATGAAAAAAAAAAAAAACTGATATAGTAACTGTCCTTATGTTATGGGCCTAAGGGATTAAATCAACACCCAAGAAAACCTGTGGTAAAATCTTGCAGGCAAAATCTCCAATATTTCAAACTTTTGACTTGACAAATTATGCCTGCAAAAGACTTATTCTATAGTGTATCATGTATGTTTTGTATGAGCCATTCATTCAACATATTTTTTACTGCATCCAATCCATGCTTTCACATCTTGTCAGGATGAAAATATATTAAGAATTTTTACCAACCTTCAAGGAAGGGTCACCATAGTGACTGCCCAGGTGTTGTTTAAAATCTTGTCAATAGGAGTGTGTTTCTCTCCAAGGTAGAGAACATTATACATATCAGGAACTAATCAAGTGTCCCAAGGAACCTATTTGGTTTAGTCCAGTCCACAATATTTCAAACTTTCTAAGCAGGATCCGCAACAAAAGAAGAGCCTGTCTTGTGCATAGAGTTGGTGCCTTTGTGTATGTGTGTGTGTGTGTGTGTGTGTGTGTGTGTGTGTGTGTGTGTGTGTGTGTGTGTGTGTGTGGGTGTGTGTGTGTGTGTGTGTGTGTGTGTGTGTGTGTGTGTGTGTGTGTGCGCATGTGTATGTGTGTGTGTGTGTGTGTGTGTGTGTGTGTGTGTGTGTGTGTGTGTGTGTGTGTGTGTGTGTGGAGTGCACTCACCACCACCATCCCTCCCTCCCTCCCTCCCACCTTCACTCACTCCCACACCACCGCTGCCACTGACTTAATGTTTCACCTCATCTACCAACCTTTATGATTTGGACAACTCATATTGCTACCATTCTATATCCATTTGGCTGCAGTGTAAGTGATATTAGAGTTTCCTTATTTCCTGGGATGGATTAATCAATCTCCCATTGTTTTAAAGAAAAATAAATTGCATATTATTATTTTTATTAGTGTTTTTATTATTATTATTATTATTATTATTATTATTATTATTATTATTATTATTATTATTATTATTATTATTATTATTATTATTATTATTATTAATATTATTATTATTATTATTATTATTATTATTATTATTATTGTTATTATTATTATCATCATCATCATCATCATCATCATCATCATCATCATCATCATCATTGTTACCTTTTTTGTTGAAGGTGACTGGTGGGTTTTGCAATCAGAGTACAAAACTGAAATGTGCTTTAACAAGTTGCTTAAGCTGTGTTTGTTCCTAGATCAAATTCATCACCAGGGAAAATATACCTTAAGTAACTTGTCTTCATTGTTTTACTACTATGGCTTATGGCACTTCCTTGGTAGAAAAATTAACATTCTCATATAATTACAACTGGCACCATATGACCTTGTTGGATCTCCATTACCTAAGATATTACTGTGACTGTTACTAGAGAGATATTACCACCAACATTACATTATGTTTCCATATCCTTAAGTAATGGTCAGGAAAGCCAGTGTGAATTCCCATTTCCTTTTTTTATTCATATTATTTTAATAGGCATAAAAACTGCAATTCATACTGGCTTTTCCTTTCATGACTTTAAATGAGGCAACATTTTGTACCACTTGTGAACACTGATAAAATGAATTTGCTGCCATAGATAACATCTTATAGTTCTGCTGTAAAAGCAACTTGGAACACAGCTTACTAATGGTAGATGACATAACCATGATATAAACTTCAAGGAGCTGCATCACCACATTAGCATGAACTTATGAACCAATGCTTGAAAACTTATCTGTGTCATATAATTCTTAACTTACCCATATGTGCATCTCATACAACTGGATGTAAAATCATATTGAAAATATATAATTAATATGACAATGAAGGCTAGATAAGTTTCAGTGAACATTTAAAACCATATATATATATATATATATATATATATATATATATATATATATATATATATATATATATATATATATATATATATATATATATATATATATATATATATATATATATATATATATATATATATATATATATATATATATATATATATATATATACATTGTCCTTTTGGACAACATATTTTCTAAACATTGAGTCATTCTGTCCCATTCTCTTAGGTTTCTTCTATATTTTTCCATATATAAAATTTCCTTCCTGGCTGTGTGCAAGCTGGTTATTAAGGCCACTGTGTTAATCTGGACTTTTGTGAACCTGACACTTTCTGTAGGAGGTTCTTTTATGTGCTTCCAGTGTTATTTACCTGCAAGAAAATTGACTGTAGTGATAGTTTGTGAATGAAACAAAAAGACATGATATTATTAATTTGTCATTAATGTTCATGCTTTGTAAGGGACATTTTGATATTTAGTACAGTTATTCACAAAACCAATAGCTCCCTTTATCACTGGCACGTCAAGAATGATTTGTCCAGCATGGTGTAGTGATGGATGTAGCTGTCATGAGGAAGCCTTGTATATATTTATTTATTCATGTCATGGTAATATTTTTCAAAAGTAGAGATGCATGAAAGGCTTTGCTCTGTATGCTGTTTTGAATAAGAGTCTTTTGGAAAAAAAATTTGAAAGCTTGCAACTGTTGCTGCAGTATGAACATTTGTCTTATGCCATAATGTGTGTTCCTGGTTAAGATTTTCTATAGCAGTAACTATCTTAGGCAAAGTGCCATTAATTAATGTATGAGAGAGAGAGAGAGAGAGAGAGAGAGAGAGAGAGAGAGAGAGAGAGAGAGAGAGAGAGAGAGAGAGAGAGAGAAAGTCTTACACTCATTATTCCCTGATTTTTTTTTTTTTTTTTTTTTTCATGTCTTTCCCTAAGAGTGTTTATGAACATTAGGTCCATGTATGCTGCTCATTCATAAGACTATTTTGATGATCCAGTCTCTGATAGGTTACTGTTAGAGATCAGTATCAGGTTCATAAGCCTTCTTAAGGTTTATGCCAGTGAGGGCATGGAAAACATCATTGATAAAGATTTTAATAAGTAGCATGAAGTAGTCAGAGCAGGGAGGAGAGGAAGGAAAAACATTTTCTGTAAAATCTTGGGAAACAATTTGATATGCTGGGATCAAGCAATGGAAGGCAAATAAAGATCTATGTCAGGCCAGGGATTTAAACCTTGATAGAGGAAATACACAGTAGGAACATTACCAGTTGGGCCACTAATGATCACCAAATAATTGGCCTGAATTTGCCAATGATTGCCATTTATTTATTTTTTTTATAATGGAAATAAGCAATGTGAAATTGATATACATTAATCACTAGACTGTTTGATGTTAAGTGTACTTTTTGTAGCAATTACAAAAACTCATTTGGACAATCATTTTGTATCTTATTTTGTATCTTTTTTGTATTGTTTGCTCATGTTCAGTTATTACAACAGGTACATGTGTGGTGAGGCATCAAGAGGATAATTGTTCTGGGTGTTCTCAGCACTGATGATGCATACAGATTAGGGGGGGTAAGAGTGCGGAGTGGCAATATTTTGTGAAGGCAAGCCATCACTGTGCTAATCCCAAGGCAACATTGACTTAACTGCTAAGAGTGACTAGTTACCCTCAGTGATGCGTGTGGTCTAAGTAATGGTGGCGCACAACAGTTATGATGATTGAGAATAATGCTCAGCATTACATTACTGTGTTTTGCCATTAAACATCACTAGAATGAGTGACCAAAATGATTGATGGCTAACTAATGAGGCTGACTTAACAACTTAGTGACACTTACCAATATTGTGCTGGTGTGTGAATCAAGTGATGGCAGCACAAGACAGTAATAATTGTAACTTTTTAAGGAAGTGTGATTGTCCTCAAAAATGCTCAATTGAGTGATAAGTGACTATGACTCAAACATTGATTTGGCTGCTTAACATGACTGTTTATTATAATCATTGGTAAACAAAATGTGCTATCAAGTCTTTTCATCCTGTCATTCATTTAATGCCAATAAGGTTCACAAACTTGTCTTGTTGCTGTTTCTTACTTTATATAATACCACTGAAAGCAATATAGAAAGAATAATATGGATTGAGTTTTTAGAGTGCTGTGTAAGGATAATTTTGTTATGAATGTTGATATTCTGGAAGTTGAAATGCAAAAAATCAAAGATGGGAACAGTGTGTACATTTGAGAAAATTATTTAGTATTTTAGACAAAACCAAAATGATGTTGCTTAATGGAGATAGTGGTCAATTGTTGAGAAATACAGAGTATAGAGTGTCTGGCCTTATTCTGTATGCATGTGAATGACTGCTAGGTACACAAAACAAAAGCTTCCATGTGTTGATTAGTCTGAGCTTTATGTGTATAGTCTGTGCAGTGAAGCCCACTGAAGATGAAAACCATGTTGTGTACCAATCTGTCAACAATGAATGAACTTCCCTACACATAGAACTAGACAGCATGCTCTGTATTGTAGCAATGTGATGCTTTGTGGTAGTGAGACTTGGAAGAAAGTAAGACCTGGTGACAAGAATAGAGCATGGTTAGATGACATATATATAGTGGTTTTGTGAGAGATGTCTCACCTAATAGAGTTGAGGAAACTTTGAATTGGATGCATCATTGAAGTGATGAGAACAAACTAATTGTGTCATTCTAGTCATCTGGAGAGAAAGGGATGAGGATATCAAACAAATGATTCAAAGTGAAAGGTAGATGAACCAAAGAAGACATGAGATAAAATCGTTAAGATTATTTTTCATATATTGGCTACAGTTTGCTAAAACATCAAGGCAGGTTTCCCATGGAACTTGCCTTTCAGCACATTTGCTGAAATGGTGTATCATGTGATAGGGCATGCTGTACAGTACAGTGTGTATGTATGTTGTACTTGATTTCTTTAAATTGTATGTATAACTAAAAGTGTAGGATCATAGTTCATGTGGCACTAAATTAAATGTGCCAGTAAAGCACACTAATCAAGTAGTCATAAAGGTCTACCTTAATAGTCAAGCTTTCAGCAGCAGTGGTCACCATCAACATCATGAGTGTGGCTGTCCTTATTGATTCATTTCATGTTGTCAGTGTTTTGGGGCCTTAGTCCAGTTGTTGTTTGTGTGGGTGTCTGTACACAAAGTACATATGAGTAACATTAATCATCCATAGAATCATCTCAATAAAGTATCATTTACAGTTCAAGCACTTTTGATATGAATTTGTTATTGTACTGTGGTATTTGCACATTTTTACAGAATTGCAAGATACAATTTATTTCATGATTCCTAAAATAATAAATTTTTACATATTAGGAGATGAGATTGGAGACAACACAAGAGTGTACCGGAAATCCATAAGCAGTGATGCACCTCACCACACTGATGTGCCCCACTCACGCTCTGTCTCAGACTCAGACTACCACTATGCCAGGCACTTGTCTGCACCCTACCCTCGAAGACGCTCATCCTCATCCAGGTACACTACATTGTACTTTGAAGATCTCTCTCTCTCTCTCTCTCTCTCTCTCTCTCTCTCTCTCTCTCTCTCTCTCTCTCTCTCTCTCTCTCTCTCTCTCTCTCTCTCTCTCTCTCTCTCTGTTTTGGTGGTATATATTGTATTATGGTCAATAGAACATGAGATAGAATACTGTAAAGGAAACTCACTCCATTATGAGTTATACAAGAGAACTGTAAGTAAAATGAGACCAGTTTCCATTCTTAGATTAATTGTTAGAATAATAAAATGCTATTCTAATTATTCATATGTCTGTCTTTCAACTTTTTTAACTTGTAGAATCATCTCCTTTCAACAGTGACCATGCCCACAGTAAGCTGGACTTTGAGGTGTCTGATTTCTTCACGTTTGGCTGCCCGCTGGCCTTGGTGCTCGTTTACCGCAAGATGGTCAACACCTCAGACAAGAACTGTGAGTGTTAGGAAAGGAGTTGTGTGTCTGCAGGGTGTACTGAGAAGCTTAAGGAAAAAAGAATTGTCAATCTGTTCATTCATATTTCCTTGCTCTCTAAAGATCACACGAATTGAAGCAGTTACTGATATTACTTTCAATTTCTTACTCAGTAGAAACAGTTCATGAAAGCATCTTGTGAGGAAAAGTCTTCAGTTTATTGGTGACATTTTGAGCTTCTTGAGACTGGTTAATGGACATTTTCACAAGACGCTGGTATTGATAAGCTACACTTTTAGGTTGGGATAACACTTTAGGAAGGGGCATGTTAGTGATATGTAATAATGATAATATTCAGTTTATTGATCTTACAGCCTTACTGCTGAAAATCCACATTATACATATTTATGTTTTAACAGGTATACTGCACCGTAGGCATATATTTAGCTCAAAGGAAGCAATGGAGAAACAAGTGCCAGAATTATATATCATTACTCCAAAATTTTCAGAGTAATGATACTGAAGGGTTGCCATACACCTGGATTTTCCCAAGCATTTCAGGATTTCACACATTGAAATTTGCAAACAGGAGGATTTCTGAAAATCCCTCAAATGTCCAAAAATCTTAGCTTCCATTAATAACTAACAAAAAACACACACTCACAGTGATATTTCTATAAATTAAAGTAATGGAAAAGAGGGAGGGGAAGAGGTTTACTAGGTATCAGCTGGTTTAGTGTGGTTTTAGTCAAGACTAATGTGTATGGGTCCTGTATGCTCTCAGTCTTCCCTGTGTTGCCTCGGGTAGTGCACTAGTCTTTACTCTTTAACCAGCATTGATAGAGATTGCAACAAAGATAAATAAGTTGTGTTTTTTATTGATTCACATGTTTTCCAATAATATATCAGGTGTTAATGAAGGTGTCTGGAATTTTGAGAGTTCATATATGGCAACCCTTAGTAAATGATTACCTTCTCTTCATGAACAGCCACAGTGCAGCGTCCAGCTTGCCAGCAGGTGTATAATCTTTTCCACCCAACTGATCCACTGGCAGTGCGTGTGGAGCCTCTCATTTCAGCACGGTTTTCACTGTTGCCTCCCATCACCATCCCACGCTACACCAAATATCCTCTTGGGGATGGTCTCCCCACACATCTATGTAAGTAATCCATCTACTTACATGTCATTTCCTCTTTGTACTTGCAGTTAGATAGTGGCTTGTTAATATAAGATTTAGGCAATTTAGTTCACAGTCAAGATTCCAGGGTTCAGTTGTATGGGCAGGTGGTTTTGTACACCTTCCATGCTAAGTCACATGATACCTTGGAAATATTTGGTATAGCTTTAGATCAAAGAGTTGTATCTCTACAGTCTGACAAGATTTAGATGGCCAACAAATGTCTTTCTCGTGTGTGTGTGTGTGTGTTTCACTGTTTCACTGTTTGATCTGCTGCAGTCTCTGACGAGACAGCCAGACGTTACCCTACGGAACGAACTCAGAGCTCATTATTTCCGATCTTCGGATAAGCCTGAGACCAGGCACACACCACACACCGGGACAACAAGATCACAACTCATCGATTTACATCCCGTACCTACTCACTGCTAGGTGAACAGGGGCTACACATGAAAGGAGACACCCAAATATCTCCACCTGGCCGGGGAATCGAACCCCGGTCTTCTGGCTTGTGAAGCCAGCACTCTAACCACTGAGCTACCGGGCGTGTGTGTGTGTGTGTGTGTGTGTGCATGCATTTATTGTGGAAGACAAGAAATTGTTTTTACAAACCCATAAAAGCAGTAAATTGTTGATTAGAAAAACAGACTTTTTAGATACTGTTGATCATTGTTATTTGGAATATTCTTATGAAAAACCCTGATGCACATAGCCAGAGATCAGACTTATTGGCATATGAAATTTAATCTTATTGGAAAGGTAGAGATACCTTAGATAATTCTTTCAATCATTTTCTGAGAGTTTATTGAGCTTAAGATGAAGTTTGTTGACAATTCCTGAGTTCTTTTCTGTGAAGATACATATTTGAAAAATGTAGGCTTCTTGATCATTTAGTTTGAGAAGGGGAAACATACTTCTTACAACAAGTTTTGCAACACAAATACACTCTTTGCTAAGCGGATTTTAATATTTTAGCTTTGCAGTAATTTAAGGCAGAGATTGGCTGTAGTATGATTACTTGAACAATTGTATTTAACAAATGGTTAAGGTCTAAGGGAATCTTACATTGGAACTGTTGTTAGCCATTCAAACTGCACACAATGAATGATGCTCACCACTTGTGCCATGTCATGCACACAGGTGACTTGTCTCGTTTCTGTCACTCAAGTCCTAAAATGGATGTTCTTTAGGTACAGCAGCTTGTTCCTGTTTACTTTGTTTCAGTGTGTACGACTATTATCATTTATTCAACTTTTATCACATTCTGTTTCACAGAATAGACCATACATACCTGCTGTCTGTTTGTTTGAAGTACATGGATCTTAGGAGACTATTTTCTAGTTTATTGTGCTGGAATTGTACTCACCATTAGTTTGGTATTTGAAAAGATATGGAACAAAAATTTATTTTTAAACATACCTATCTATAATTATATGTGCTTCAGTAACGTCCTGTAACCATAAATTCATCCAGACAATGTAAGATATTGCTTTCAAAACACACTGGTAAAGTGCAAGGCTGAGATCTTTTTGTAAATATTCATAATAGCCTTATAAAAATAAGAAGTGCTTTACCTTCAGTCAGCTATCATTGCAAACATTAATACTCTATATCATGATAGTTACATTATCTTTTAGGTGGCCTGAGCATAGTATTCATCTTATGACTTGTCCTCCAGCACAGTCTCAGAACACTAAATATGCCACTGGAAATTTATCTTTCATTGTACCATTTACACTACTTATTCTACTTTGATGAAGCACATCTTTCTGGAATAATAAAATATCTTCATGTTATTTTTTATTTTCCAATAAAAAATTGACAGCCATCTTTCTTCTACTTTGAAAATATTTCTTTTCTTGCTTTACATTCTTTGCATATTCCCTTGTGCTTTCTGTCTCACATTTTCAATGATGTTTGTACCTATTTCTTCTCTTTCTTTTCATCACCTTCATCTTATCTACAGTAATTGTTAAACATTTTTCAAGTACAGTTACAATATTTATGACCAAAAACTAATTATTTAGTAACTGTTGATGATTATATTTGAAAAATTGAATAGATATAATAGAAAAGATTTACTGCATGCATTATAAAGTGTGTGTTGCCTTACATACTCTCCTGTCTTCTTGCTTCTTACACTATGAGGGTATGATATATAATAATACATGAAGATATTACACATTCTTCAAATTATTAGACATTTTTGTATTATATGCTTACAAATATCAGTATGTATGAGTGAAGAGTATATATTATTCATATAACTTCATTTTTACCCCAGCCAAATGTGAACAAAAATCAAAGCTTTTTGTTATATTCTTTTTATCTTCTAAAAAATATTATTTCTGCAGTGAATATTGTCTGCAGTGCTGCTTGCCCTTTTAGCATCCCTCATTGACTTCAGTTATCGTGTCTTCTGGCTTACCAGTACTAGTACAATTCTTCCTACTTACCTTCATATGAGGCACAGTATGCGAGAGGGGGATAACCCTCAAATCTTGAGGTTTTAAGTTATGGGCAGGAACTTGTTGTTAAAGGGTGTGATTATCATATGGAAGGGTCAGGGAGAGGAAATCTGACCATCCTGATGGCTAAACTAAGGCCTAAAATAACCTGATTTGAGCCATAACGTGAACCGGACTAACTCTCTCTCCTATACAGAAGAGAGGCACAAGACCTGTGCGTGCTAGGATGTGCTTGACCCAATGAAAATGGAGCATTTAGTTGCACCCCCACACTTAGTCAATCACTGCCTAGCGTGGTGTGTTATCGTTGTCATTCTCCCACCACATGTGACGTGTCACCGTCATACTAGCCTTTTCTACTCTCCTGATTCTCAGCACATTTTTGTTGTTTATAAGTACATGTCTTGATCCAGCGATGAATGTGTTGCCTCAACCTGACACTGGTGTGGATATCTGGTGTGCTGAGCCACAGCAGAAGAGGAAAGAAGACTGATAGGTAGTATCTGTCATCAAGAGTTGCAGTATATTCCATCATCAATGTGACCATTACTAACCTTGTTCATGGATGGAAGGATGGGGACTAAATCCCCAGTCAACCCTTATTATTGGGTTGGATGGGAATTTATTGGAAAGGTGAATCTGCTAAGGACATTGTCATGAACATGAAAGCATTGTTCTTGATAATAAACTTAAATGTCTTAAGCTAATATAAAAAGGATGAAAGTGAAACCTAACACACAATTTTTTTACATTCTCTATAAAAATACGGAGTAGGGGGTGAATAAAATTTGTAGACGTGACCTAAAATAGAAAAAAAAAAATTATTAAAAACTACATGGTATGACAGAATTACTGTAGAGCTTTCATTTAATGCATAATAGTAATACATTTTGACAATTTTTATAGCAGTAATCAGTGATAAACTTTGAATGCAATGATCTCAAAAGTAGGGTTGAGTGGGTTGTCCCCCCTCTTGCATACTGTGCCTCATATATACATATGACCTGTCATATTTTGTATGAGATTTAAGCAGAAGCCTCATTCTCTCATCCTCTTCACTCATAAGGTGTAGCTTGCCATCCCTTGCCTTGAACTATTTCAGATTGGAAGCATTAAGACATCTCAGGAACAAAATTGACCATGTAATTTTGATGTTTAGATTTTCCTGTTTCCTACATATTTCTTCAAAATTATATCTACTTATTTTTCTCCAGATCTATCTTTTAAACCTTATTTTATATAAAATGAGTGATTTTTTTACACTGTTGTTTTTTGTGTGTTCTTGTTTGTTTTTTGTTAGTTTCGTAAATCTTAGTGGTTTTGCTAACAACAAGTCTTGATGGTTTGTCGGGTATGGGCAGGCCCGCAGGCCTCCAGAGTACTACTCAGTCAGCTGCCAGGCAGGTTCCTCACTGGGGAGGAGGTAATAGTGGTAGGAATGCCTTCATAATTCTATTTAATTTCTTTGTAATCATTTCGTATAACTATTCACACAGTTAATTTTATGGCTAGCATGCTTTTTCTCGAAGAACAGGTTGGCAGAGGTTATGTCAAGACAGGTAAGGCACTTGCTGAATTATATCCTGTCACTTGTCAAATTTCAAACTACTACAGCACACTTTTGGACTTCACATTTAGGATTACACTTTGATTGCTTCTTGAGTAATCAAACTCCATTGCACAATTCAGGTAATAGGTTTGTTGTGTCTGATAAAGATGAAGCTCTTAAATTGTATCAGTGACAAGTGTAATTCACTGGTCACCACAGTGATGGACATGCAGATTTGTGATAATTGATTTTAATGCACTGCATCTCTTAATGAAGATGTGATGTGTCAGATTCATGGCAGTTCTACATGAGTGGGTGTCATCAATATACAGGCTGTATTATTATCCATCATTAGTGGCACTTACACTGTAGTGTGTCATTTGGATGTGCAATGTGTGTATTGATTTGGTGTGCACTACCAGAAGCATTAGAGAAGTATGATTTACGAGTCTGTTATAGGGAATTTTACAAATAATTTTGAACAGTAGTGTTCACTAAAGGAGAAGAAATGTAACATTGAAAAAAATACTAAAGATTTTTGTACAAGCAATTGTTTGTTCCATGTTATAAGTAGCATTAAAAAAAGTGAAAAGAATCAATATGATTAAAAAGAAAAAAGAAAAAAAGTAATATTGAAAGATTTAAATGTCAAACACAACAGTTATTTGTACAACAGTTATATTTTGCTTACAAATACACTAACATTTTTCTCACACACATGTTTGGTGGTGTTGCATTATGTGGTATGTACGATAAAATTTTGTTTCATGTAATTTTTATATTCAACGGTTTGTTTCTAGCATTTTTGGAATAAGATAAGTTCAAGAATATGTAAACAGAAATGGATGGATATGATTGATTCACATTATAAAAGCTGCTGAAAACTTTCATATGTAAAAGAAAATCAAAACAATTGTAATAAAGAAAGAAAATAATAGAAAGTGAAGTTCTCTATAGTAGAGTGTACAGGCTCCTGTACAGTTATCTGCAGCAATTTTTGAGGATTGCACTTGATAACTTGAAAGCAATTCACTTATGTTTACAAGTTTCTGGGTTAAAAAGAATATTGCATTTTCTTTATCATATAGTAAGATGAAGATGTAAAGACTTTTCTTTACATAAGAGGGTCATTGGTCAAAGTCAATAAAAAAATTCATGAAAAGGCCACTTAATGCTAGTTCACAGATATGTACATAATTTAGATACATAAATGAGAGTCATATGGTAATGAATATGAAACAGGTAGTGTAATTCTTTTAAAAGCATGAAAATTTTTTTTTTACTTATGCATGAAGACTCCCATAACACATCATTGGATCATTTTATTAGTATACAGTGTAGTATTATTGTTGGTTCAGTGAAGCTACTTTTTTTTGACACTGACTAACATAACCATTAAAAGACTTCGTGAACTTTGTCACTAAAGAATGAATTCAATCAAGCAAAATCGTCTTACACTGTCTTGCTGCTGTTCACAACTAATGCTATCAAGGTCTCAGCTAATCACTGTGCACCAAAGTCATACTAATATTTTGGCTATTTCCTATACATATGAGAAAATTTGACTGAATTCCAATGCTTAGGCATTAGTTAGACTCAGTTGTTTGGAAGACTGGTCTGCATCAGATTAATTTTCCTGGTTAACCTAAGAGAAAGATGTGTTGTTTTATGCATTGATTTACTCTCACAATAAAGCTTGCTTTCACATACCAGTAGGACTATTGCAAATTATATTGGTAAAATCTTATTGAAGTCTTGGCAATTACTAATTTTTTCATACTGTAATCACCAACATTTTACCAAATTTTGTATAGTGCATGTAGTAGTTATTTGTGCATGAAATATGCACTACTGGTCTGCTAGCTGATAGGTAGTAGTACTATATCATGACCTCTGAGTACAGCTTCTAGCCATCTGTATAATAGTCAAAAAGCAAAAGCAAAAATTGTGAATGATAGATAAAAAAACTTTGAATGTGTATGATAAATCAAGTATGAATTGCAGTATCTTGATAATGATAAGACATACAGTATCAGATACTATGCATGCTGTAACATACTATACATTCTCCTTGCCAAAAGTACTTGTTACAGATTTTATTTACATTCTAGACTATTCTTGTAGATTGATTTTCCATCAGTCTTTTTCATCCACCTACTTTATTTATTTATTTATTTATTTATTTATTTATTTTTTTTTTTTTGTATTGTGCATAGATTGGATTTTGGTGTTTTTGCAAACTAAGAAACATGTGTAGTTATTTCTTACACCTTGTTTGAGATTTTTGGTTTCACTTGTACACTGGAACCTTGGTTCTCAAATACAAGTTTAGTTTCCAAAGGCTGCTCATAAACCAAAACTATTTATCTCCTAGGAATTAATGTAAAATAATTTGTAAATCATAGATGATTGCATATTTAAAACTTTCTGTCAGTAGCTCATGATAAAATGTTTATACAAAATAATGAAAACCATGAAATATTACATAAAAACAATGAACACAATAATTAGATAAAATGAACATGTATATTTAACTTTGTTTTACCTGTATGGAGGTTCATCCATGATGTAAGAGGAAGGCAGTGAGGAAGAAGGAGAGGAGATACTATTGTTTTGATGAGTACTCATAACAACATCAGGTAACTTGACAGAACAATGATTTTTCCAGACAACTGTGTGGCAAAATTTGAAACATAGATGACATTTTCATGTATGAATGTGATTTATTAAATTGTTTTTAATGCATTTGTAACTATGTAGTATTTTTCTCTTCATTTATTGCTAGCATTGGTAGCTTACTTAGAAATGATGCGTAAAAGCAACAAAACAGCGAAATTGAAGAAAAAGGCACTTGCCTCCCAGCCTGAGGAGCACATTGCTGCTGTTTTGCCAGTTCAGGACCTAAGAGTTTATTCAGAAAACAATGGGTTTTGTTTTTTGTGTGTGTTGTAGGAACTAATATGTTCAAGATGAGAGGCATTCAGCAACCAAGATTCAGCTGTATTTAGATATTTACTGTAAAATATAGTGCATTGATATGATGCAATATTCAATTTTATGATAAGTCCTTTGATATTTTCAGTTTGATGTTATAATTGTAGATAATACAAAAGTACTAAAGTAACAGAAATATCTTTGAAAATATTTGACAAATTTTTAAGGAAATATTTTCTTTGTGTTCATGAATGAAATTATTAATCAACACTGACTGATAATAGATATGGCAAAAATTTTAAAAAATATGTGAAACTAGCTTGTCACAACTCCATCATTGTTTATTCAATGTAAAGCAGTGGCTCTGTAAGCAAGTGCCTCTTATCACTACCATTAAAAAATATATTTTCCAACAAAGTAAACATCCTGGAGAGCCAGACTCCATACAGTAGTATTAAATGTTTTCTTTGCAGTGTTGTTTTTTTAAATGGATTCAATAGACTGTTTGAAAATCACTTCAGGATTAATAGATGTTGATGACATCATACTGTCAAAGGTTACTTCATCTTGTGAATTACTATTGGAATGAAACTTTTTTTCTTGATAGACTCATGTAAGATTCCACAAAGTAATCTTGTATGAGTAGTACTTTAGGAGAGTTAAACATCTCCTAATCACATTACAATATATCAGCAAGTATACATGCATACATATATATTCATATATATAGAATCAAATAGTTAGTGGGATATAAGATTTCAGAAAAGGATATCATCTCAGAGTGATTTTATTCCTGGAGAGATAGAACACTTTGAAGGGATCAAGATTTACTAATTTTTATTTTACAGTTTTCATTATCTATGTTGGTTTTGTATTTTTTTGTGCAAGTACTTGTGGTTAGAAAAATTATGGATCAAAATGTACTTTCCGACAGAACTGCAACAATAAAGTATGACATAATGTTGTTCCATTCTAGATGGTCATCACTATATGAATGGTGACTAGTCTAATAGTCATCCAGACCATGCAGGAATTTGAAAAGATTACGAATTATCAATGTATGTCTGTGCTGCTGTGATATTCGATGAAACATATAGTATTACTAGCTTCTGTTATGCTTTCTGCATCTCATTCATTTTTTTTTTTTTTCTTAAATCTCTATAAGCATGCATTTTTGTCTAGATGTGTTTAGTAATGTGATTTTTGTTGGTTCAGTGGAGTGCATCCAGAGCAATGGCAGTGTCTTCATGGACCTGAGTGGAACCACAGGCTCCCCATCTTTGACCGAGCACACTCGGCGCATGTCTGATGCCTCCATCCTCTCCACTGTGTCTGGCATGGGAGACACAGTTCCATTGGCTACCATCAATGCCTGTATGTATACTACTGCCTCTTATGTTTATGATCTATATTATTTACATTTTCATTCTCAGGTATGTAGTAAGTGAGTGACATATACAGTTCTCTTTTGCAACTAATCCATTGATGATTAAAGGTTGCAATTACCATTTCATGTATTTTTCTATTTCTATTTTTATTATTTTTTTTTATTTTAACTCATTATCTACATATGTTATAGGCCAGACTTGAAATGTTAGAGTGGACTGAGATATTTGAGACATTATTTATTTATTTATTTATTTGTATATTTATTCATTATTATTATCATTATTGTTATTATTATTATTATTATTATTAGTAGTAGTAGTAGTAGTAGTAGTGTTATTATTATTATTATTATTATTATTATTATTATTATTATTATTATTATTATTATTATTATTATTATTATTATTATTATTTTATATTATTATTATTATTACTACTACTATTATTGTTCTTATAACGATTATTATTTTCATTATTATTATTATTATTATTATTATTATTATTATTACTATTATTATTATTATTATTATTATTGTTATTATTATTGATATTACTACTACTATTATTTATATTTATTTTTCCTTCGCCAACATCCTCTTTTGGTACTAGGGTGAAATATGGTAATGGTACATAATTTGATGGTTTGCAGTGAGTCAGCGGTGGTGGGGAACCAAGCGGCTGGACTACGCCCTGTACTGTCCCGAGGGATTGGCTAACTTCCCCACCAACTCCCTGCCACACCTCTTCCATGCCTCCTACTGGGAGTCCTCTGACGTTATAGCTTTTATTCTTAGACAAGTGAGTGTTGCCTTGATAGTCTCAGAATTAACTTCTCAGTCATGCACAAGATGACATCCAACAAGAAAGAAAGGAAATAAAGTTGGCAATACAAGGACTATTTCTGTCTCTTTCTTATTTGGAAAATTAATATAGATTAGTTTTGTTTCACTTATTGTTTATTTTACCTGCTACATT
Source organism: Portunus trituberculatus (assembly GCF_017591435.1). Lineage (NCBI taxonomy): Eukaryota > Metazoa > Arthropoda > Malacostraca > Decapoda > Portunidae > Portunus > Portunus trituberculatus. Next base: position 728,965 of record NC_059291.1, read on the forward strand.
ATATTGACTGCAGAAGAGTCTTTATGTTATTTATTTGATTATTACAGAGATAAGACATCCTTACCACAGTGTATTGGTGTCTCAAGAAAAATACTCCCACACATCATTACACATCCACACACACACACACACACACACACACACACACACACACACACACACACACACACACACACACCACGTAGTGTTGTGGTTAGCACACTCGATTCACAATCGAGAGGGCCGGGTTTGAGTCCCGGTAAGCGGCGAGGCAAATGGGCAAGCCTCTTAATGTGCGGCCCCTGTTCACCTAGCAGTAAATAGGTATGGGATGTAACTCGAGGGGTTGTGGCCTCGCTTTCCTGGTGTGTGTTGTGTGTTGATGTGGTCTCAGTCCTACCCGAAGATCGGTCTATGAGCTCTGAGCTCGCTCCGTAATAGGGAAGACTGGCTGGGTGACCAGGAGGCGACTGAGGTGAATTACACACACACACACACACACACACACACACACACACACACACACACACACACACACACACAGGCCTGGTCTCAGGCCTATCCCAAGATCGGAAATAATGAGCTCTGAGCTCATTCCGTAGGGTAACGTCTGGCTGTCTTGTCAGAGACTGCAGCAGATCAAACAGTGAATTACACACACACACACACACACACACACACACACACACACACACACACACACACACACACACACACACACACACGCCCGGTAGCTCAGTGGTTAGAGCGCTGGCTTCACAAGCCAGAGGACCGGGGTTCGATTCCTCGGCCGGGTGGAGATATTTGGGTGTGTCTCCTTTTATGTGTAGCCCCTGTTCACCTAGCAGTGAGTAGGTACGGGATATATATCGAGGAGTTGTGACCTTGTTGTCCCGGTGTGTGGTGTGTGCCTGGTCTCAGGCCTATCCGAAGATCGGAAATAATGAGCTCTGAGCTCATTCCGTAGGGTAATGTCTGGCTGTCTCGTCAGAGACAGCCAGACATTGCAGCAGATCGAACAGTGAAACACATACCTGTATTGGAATTAGATTTTTAAGCAGCTGTTGCTAAAAATAATGCATCTTGAAAACACAGTTACCAATAGTGTTTGCACCCAACGACACAGAAATGTGGGAATTGTTAATTAGAAATAATCCAGACTTGTCAAAATTTTAGTTTAGAAAAATATAGTACTTCACATTGCAGAATGTATCATGAATTAAGATCTGTATTTACTAACATATGAGTGGATGTCTGTGCAATAATCCTTTAATAACAACTCAACACATTGACAGTTGGTGCGGACTGAACATGCTGCTTACCAGGGAGATGATAAAGACCTTCCAGTGTTCTCTCCAACACAGCCTCGGGAAAAGTGGATGAAGAAGAGAACTTCAGTCAAAATTAAGGTCAGGACATAGCAGAAGCATTTCATGAAGTTCTATGTATGAAGTGAATGTAATATCTTGTGGTATGAAACATTGAGGAATTTGCTTAAACCGACTATGATAGGAAGTAGCCAGGAATTAAGGCAAAAACTGGACACTTAACTTGTATCATCATTTCCCATATAGAGATTAGTTAACTTTTATTGTCCAGTAGCTGTATTTAGATTGCTAGTTGAATATGTGTTTTTTTAATCCTTTTACTTGAATCTTTTATATTAGAATGTTGCTGCAAACCACCGAGGGAATGACGTCATAGTGAGGGAGGGAGCACCACAGTCTATACAGGCCCGCTTCATGTACGGCCCCCTGGACATGGTTGCTTTGTCTGGTATGTGCCTTGATGCTTGTGTGTCATGTATTTATCTATGTTTTCTTATTCTAATTTGTAGGAAATATGTATGTAGCCATGTACTTCATATAGTGTTGATGTGTTCTTTCTGAACATGTGCATTATTGGTGTCAAGAGATTATCTTCTTGAGACAAATCTTGGTGCTTCATTTGAGGTGTGCATTCTTGAAGACAGACTAGTGGACTTGTAAGAGGATGTTCATGATGATAATGATTATGGTAATGGTAACTGATACCTCTGAAATATGACTGTGTTCAACTGTAACACAAAACCATTAGCTGTACAAGGTATCTATTCTTAGTTGATATGTATTTTTTTGTAATTATCATAATAGTACTTTGATGTTTTCCTTGAAATTCAGTTACTCATATTCCCATATTAGCAATATCATCAGTTAAAAAAAAAAAAAAATTTATATATTTTCATTAATTAATTTATTTATTTTCAGTGTTATAATGGATCCGAATTAAATGTTATGATGTCATTGGATAGTGGTGATAACATGAGGAAAGGGATTGACAACATACCTATATCAAACACGTGGAGTGTTTGAAAATTTGAACAACACTGACTATTCTGCATACTGAGTGGACTTATTTATGATTTTAAAACAAGGTTGCTAATTTTTTTTGTTTTCAAAATTAAGGCAAACAAGTTTGTCCTAATTAGGTCCATATAACTTCTTTCTTCTCAGGTGAAAAGGTGGACATTCACATCATGCGAGATCCACCTGGTGGAGAATGGCAACAGATCTCTACAGAAGTCACAGACAAGAATGGTCGCATCGCCTTCACCGTACCACCAGACAAGGCTCTCAGCTGCGGCATGTACCCCGTCAAGATGGTGGTGCGGTAAGTCATGCAACCTGCAGTGGAATAGAAATGGCAGATATTAAGAGGTTTTGTGGGCATGACAAGATATTTATAGAATTGGAACTAGATATGAAAATTAAGATGTATATCAGTATGTGTGAAACAATGTATGTGAGAATGTGAGAATTTTTTAAGAGTTTGACACTAATATGATTGGGAATGGATTAATCCATTTTACATTGATTTCCATGGAGAAAATAGCTTCAGTTTTCAAACATTTCTGATTTCGAATGGCATTCAGGAAGGAATTAAGTTCAAGAACTGAGGTTTCACTGTATGGGCAACCTCTATTAGATTATCAAAATTCTCATGCTCTTCTCTGATCTCTGAGTCATCTCAGTGTGATACAGAATCATTGTACTTTTGACAGTGATATTTTTCTGCAGGGGTGACCACACAAGTTCAACACTGTACCTGACCATTGTACCTCCAAAGACGGAGTGTGTTGTCTTCAGCATTGATGGGTCATTTACTGCATCTGTCTCAGTCACCGGCCGAGACCCCAAAGTCAGAGCAGGAGCTGTTGATGTTGTGAGGTAAGACAAAGCTTGCCATTTCTGCTGTAAGTGACAATCCAGTATGAATGAAATCTTACCCAAATTATAATTCTGAGCCGTTTATTCTTTCTATGGCTATTGAATTCTTACATTTTTGTTTGCCATATTGATCGTGTTTAATATGTAATTCCAACCTGCCATATTTGCCATGCTTACATCTCACCTTGTATACATTCAATTTACTTTTGAGCTTAGTCATGTTTGATGAGGGAGATGGCAGTCAGATAACTTCATAACTGTGAATGTTGTATAAAAGACGTATCACATGCATTCTTGGAGTGAGAAGCACTGACCTCTCCTTACTGTTACATCAGGCACTGGCAAGAGTTAGGCTACTTAATAATATATGTGACGGGACGGCCGGATATGCAGCAGCAGAAGGTGGTGTCTTGGCTTGCTCAGCATAACTTCCCCCATGGCCTTGTGTCCTTTGCTGATGGACTCTCCAGAGACCCTTTAGGCCACAAGGCTGACTACTTGAGGGGTCTTATCCAGGTGAGAGAAACCTTAACTGAAAAAATGAGTGACCAACATTTTCAGTGACTTAATTTTTACATGTAGACAGAGTATGATATTGCTGTTTGGTTTCTGATGTAGGCATAAGATATTTTTTAATTCATGATTTCTGAAATACTATTTGATTTTATATCCCATCAGGATCATGCACTTCAAATTGGAGCAGCATATGGCAGTGCCAAGGACATTGCAGTCTATTCTAGCATTGGCCTCAAACCAGAGCAAATTTTCATTGTTGGAAAAGCCAGCAAAAAGCAGCAAGCCAATGCACAGGTATTGTATTTTGTTTTTGTGCAGATTATGAATTTCTAATGAATAAGGAATGTCCATGAAGTCAACAGTTAAATGCCTTGCTGCTGAAGGTGATATGTTAGGAATGTGATTGTTTTCATCTGTGTTTCTGTAGTGGTGGTGTCCAGAGGCAATCATGCTGAAGGATTGCACAGAGGATTATCCTACAGACTTGTAATACAATGTAATATGTACATATATATTTTCTTTTTGCCTGCCTTGAGTGTAATTTGACATTTCTTCATGGCAGGTGCTAACTGATGGTTATGCTGCACACTTGTCCTCACTCTCAGCCTTAGGCAAGTCTCGTCCAGCTAAAGGAAATCCCCAAATGGTCATCCCTCGGGGCTTTTTTGGGCTGCCAGGTCAACACAATGCTTTGCGGAGAAGACGGTAAGAGTAGTAAAATAAAGCAGATGATTGCACTTCAAGAAATTTCATGACTTTTTTTCAATTTACTTCTTGAAACTTACAGATTTTCAACACATGGTTAAATAGCCCTGTGCAGTGTGGAAAATCAAGACTTATTAATTATTTTTGATGGCCTGTATGTGCATGAGAGTCATTTTACATTTCATATGTCTGTATACACTACATATGTAAAGGTTTGGAAGAAACTACTTATGTATTACATCTGATCTCATGTTGTTTTAATTTTTCTCATTATTTTTCTTTTGAGTCTTGTCTTTATAGATTTCATAATAGGATGGCATTTATACTCTTTTGGGTTATGGTCTTCTAGTACTCTATCACAATTAATTTTTCATTGTATGTATATGTTAATGCTATGAGCTTTATGCAGTCTTAGGGTCTGTGGTAGTGGTGAGGGATTACAGTATATAGTATTTGAAGTAATATGTAACACTAAATATAATTTCTAATGCTTGAAATCATGGCACTTAGACATAAGTCTGTAGCACTTCACATTAACATTTAATCTACCAAGGAAAAGGAAGATCACAAAAGAGTACACACACACCTGTTTCCTGCATCATTCAATCCTCTAAGACAATTGAACAGTTGTGTAATTTCTCAGTATTTCATTCTTTTGATTTATAGTCTTGCAGTTCCTGCTATACAAAAGAACACAAGTTTAATATGAGCTGCAATCAGAAATAAATCTACTGATTTAAAAAAAAAAGTGGCAAAAATAACAATAGAAAGCAGAAATATTTAATTAAAGAGAAAAACAAAATAAAATAACACACACACACACACACACACACACACACACACACACACACACACACACACACACACACACACACACACACACACACACACACACACACACACACACACACACACACACACACATGAGAATGTATTCACCCAAATTGTTAGTGAGAAATAGTTAACGTATGTAAGACAACAACTAAATGCTCCTTATATTGTGGGAAAGCTCTTAGATCCTCAGTGCTTGCAGAGCTGACAATGTAAGTGTATTTGTTGCTCTTTTACTTAAGGATTCCTTAGTGTTTGCTATTTTAGCTGCCTTTAAAATTCCACCACTCACTGTGTATCCATCACCTTTGAATGCTAGAATCTTACTAACAAAGATAAGGGGTTTGGCTCAGCTGGAACAAGGAATCCCTGTAATACACAACACTTAGGCCATCAATGTCACACACCACATGTATCACAGCTGAGCCAATACATGACTTATCTTCAGTGTTAAAGTTTCAGTGGCTCTTGGTGATGGCCAGAAATAGAGTTGTGGTGCTCTGAAGGCACTTAAAAGGTTAGTACTTAAGGGGTTAGCAACATGTGCATTGAAATCACCAGCTCTCTGAGCACTAAGGATGAAAGTGGTCTCCTGAGGGTGGGTAATATTTTAGCAGCCACTGTAGATACTGACCATCAAATAATGGAGCAGTTTTTTGACCACATGAAGTATTATGTGTTTTTACAAGTAATTTTTGAATAGTGCACTTTATTGACAGATAATAAATAGTGGCTCTTTTTATTACTATGTTTGTTTGTGTAAGAGAAAATTTTTATTCTTTGCAAAGATAACATTTCCAGGAAAATTTTGGAATAACTGGGTTAATATATATACTAATGAATATGAAATATGAATATATGATGTTTTTATTCTTGCAGTTTTTCTGTCTTCGTGGAGAGTGAGAGAGTAAGCTTTTCTGATTTATGAATTACACATAAAGTTTAGAAAACCACAAAATAGGCTCTAGGACTCCAGAGATGAGTACCTCCACATAGATCAAGCATAGATCATGAATAGAATTGTTAATGTTAACTGCACACTAGTAATAGATGACACCAACCCTTACACCCCTATGACTGACCATGGAAGTCACCGCCTAGCCAGTGACATGTCCAGTGACTCACCCATGGAAGTTGTGGATCTGTTACTATGGAAGCAATGTCACACGTCTAGTCTGTTGCACTTAGTAGTGATGAGGTTAAAGACCTTCAAGTGTAACCTTCAACTCATGATGTCTCTTAAATGAATCATTGTTATCAGATAGAAAATTACCTTCTTGTTTTAGTCACGGTAGAATTAGCAACCCTAAGTAACCAGATTTTACAAATTCATAGTCTGGCCTCAGTTCTTTACTGTCTTGTGAAAATACCGTATAGTGCATTATTCTCTGAGTAATATAGCCTTGTCATGATAGAGAGGCTGAGTTATTATTCTAATCAGCAGAACCAAAGTGATTGAATGCAACCATATGAGGCAGGTCTGTTGCTAAAGATCAAAGTTTAATGTTTACTTCATCAATCTTGCCATAGGTCAGCATGACATTGTATGATTTATCTCCTGTAATTCAGTTTACACCTTCCTATTACATCCCCAGTTCCCACCAGTGATGCGGTTGGCCATGGAAATGTGCAGAGCAGAGGGTGCAAAAAAATGTTTAGGTTTGCATAGATTAAGATTGGAATCTTCATGATATACATTAGTAGTTTAATAGATATTTGTGAGCAGATTAGGTTCACAGAGGCTGCTTGGTCTTATCTACAAGTGTTTTAATCAAGACTTTGAAGTGAGCATTGAAAATGGTGGAAAAGATGGGTGTTAATAGAAAACTGCTGAAAAAAATGAGGGATTTTTTAAAAAAACAGAGAGATGTAAACAATAATAAGCAGTCAACCATTAGTATGATGCCTGATATTAAGTAATAAAGAATGTATCCAACCATGTAAGTGTTTTTGCTAATGAGGCAAAACTTATGAGAAGAGAGAAGGAAATTGAAGATTGTGTGGAACTGCAAAGAGATTTAAATGGTATGTGTGAGTTGAGCAACAGATTGCAAATGGAATTTAACACTGGGAAAGATTAATTTGGAAAAGGTAGTAAAAGGTGTAGCTGTTATTACAAGATGGGGAAGAAAACCATAAATAAGGCAACAGGAAAAAGATTTGGGAGTGATATTTTTGGAGGAATTATTTCACTTGAAAATATATTAATAAGATAACAGTTGAAACTCTCAAATTACTAAAGAATATAAGAGTTGCCTTTGCTTAGCTAGATGAAGAAATGATGAGGAAGATGATTACCACAATGATATACTCATTATAAGAATATGCACCAGTGATTTGGTCACATGAAAAAAATCACATAAGAAAGTTGAAACGTGTAGAGAGAGCAGCAACCAAGACCATACCAGGAATGCAAGATATGCCATACAAGGTGTGACTAGCTAGGATGCATCTCCTAACTTTGGAAAGGAGACATGATTGCACTTTACAGATTATTGAGTAGAATGGAAATACTAGGTAAGGAAGATCTACTTGTAATGAATGAAACAGCAGAGAACACAGAAGAAGACTAAAAACAACTTGCAGAAGGGATATAAAGAAGCTTAATTTCTCTCATAGAAGCATTGAGGCATGGAATGGAGTGGAGGGAGAGGTAATATGTGCTAGAAATATTCATGACTTTAAAGAAAAGTTTGGTAAAAACAGTTATGGAGACAGTACAGTATATCTCATATATCATAACTATGCAAATAGAAATAATACAATCACAAGAAAATAATGTAAGAAAAAACAGGAAGGATGGCAACAAAGATGGTTCTAGAATTAGAAAAATTAAGATATAAAGACGTGTTATAGGAAATCAAGCTGCCAACATTAGAACAAAGAAGAAAAACTGAATCTAATCTATGAATTACAGAATGGAGTAGAGGAACTGTGTAATGAGAAACTTTTGCCAAGAGAAGTAGGAAATATCTGGTAAACACTAGGAAACACCAAAAAACAGGGAAAAGAAAAATGCTTAAGTAAAATCAAGAAATATAGTTTTCATGTGAACTGCTCTTCTGATTCTGGTAACTGGATGCCTCCCCTCCTCATTTTTTTTTCTTTATGCAAGGGGGAAACTAGCCAAGGGCAACTAAAACATTAAAAAAGGCCCACTTGAATCCAGGTTCCCTAAAAGATTACTCTGTTCAGGTATTGTCACCTCTGTGGGCCTTTGTATTTTAAGTGCAACTTTTATCCTTGGCTGTTGCCCCTTCTACTTAAAAAAAAAAAGAAGAAGGGGGAGAGCTAAGTGAAATGTAGTATCAGCAAGAGTATGTATAACTTGAAGTATATATGTGGAGATGGAACCATACGTGTGTAGCTCAGAGTTTCTAGATTACAACTAGGTAAACTATAAAAATACATGCACACAAAAAGAATAAATCAGTAAATGTCACAAGAGAAAATTGCACTCCACATGTATCCTGGAGGACTAGCAAATTGAAAAGTTGGAAGTACTGGTTGTACTTACCCTTTTTCTCTTGTTGGTGACATGAGGTGTGTATAATCCCAGCCTGGGTCACTGCTTGGCTTAGTGTCATTGCAACTGGCTTCAGAAGGAGGATGAAAAATATTAGTAGAGGAGAGAGAGAGAGAGAGAGAGAGAGAGAGAGAGAGAGAGAGAGAGAGAGAGAGAGAGAGAGCATGCTTTATGATGTGATCCTCAAACATAAGTCAGAGTAGACAGAAATTATTTCTCTTTAGTAAAGCTGGAGAAAAACCAAAAGCAATGATTTTGAAATGAAGAAGCTGGAAACATTCAGTGTTTTCATCTCATTACTCCTTTCCTTTTGTTTATTACCATGCTTTCCCTCTTGGTTATTGTCATCAACAGCCTACATTTATAAGTGCTCTTCCATGAATACCATTTCACTCGTCATGAGCTGTAAACCAGTGCAGTGATTGTTATGTGAAACAGTATTGCTTCATGAATTTTTTTCTATTTGTCATTAAGTGCTGAAGCTTGGTATTTTTTATACTCCCACAAGAGGACAGCCATATCCACTTGCTCTGTCCCAATAGTTCATCCCTGCTTCCTTCATTCCTCTCAGTGCCTCATGCTCCATCTCTCTCTCTCTCTCTCTCTCTCTCTCTCTCTCTCTCTCTCTCTCTCTCTCTCTCTCTCTCTCTCTCTCTCTCTCTCTCTCTCTCTCTCTCTCTCTCTCTCTCTCTCTCTCTCTCTCTCTTTGTTGTTAATTATTGATTAAATTTTAGTTTTTAGAATAAGGGTATATGCAACGTAGAACAGCAAAAAGTATCAAGTATTTTTGAGTGATGGTCTAAGTAGACAATGTGGAACATTCACAAAGAAACAAATTATGGCAGATAATTATCCAATGATTGTAAGACTTTAAATAGACCCCCTCTCGAGTTTTGCACTACCTAAGTTTTGCAATCCTTGAGTTTGGCGCTTAGTCCTAAATTCTTACCATCCTGAGTTTTGTGTATTATTATTAGTTTCATGTTATCATGTTTTGACAAATATCAGTCATGTTTACCTGCTGTTGGCACGCTGACTCAAGACTCCAATGAGATCTCCACTGATATCTTTCATATCTGTAACACTGACAATGTCATACCCACTGGTGGGTAAACACTTTGGCTACCTAAAGCAGTGAGTCCATTGCTGCCACTACACTTTGTCTCTCATGTGTTGCACTGAGTTCACTTCTACTTGTATCTACTTCAACCCATATTTCAATGTGGCACTACTTACAAAATGCCAGCATTCCATTATTAAGTCTCTAGCTTTCTTGATATTAAAATTATGAAATAAATTCTGTGCTGTCATAATTTACTTGGGTTTGGCTGGTGCTGGCTAGGATGTTTACCTCATCTGTCTGTTGCACTGCTCATGAGTGGTGCTGGGCTCCAGCCATTGTCAAGTGAAATATATAAAAATTGACAATAATAGGTAGAAGTTACCATGAAAGAAAATAACAGGAAGAGTGTTGACTGTACAAAAAGCACTGTGTAATGTGGAATTGGCAGAATATGACATAAGACATGAGTACAGTTGCTGGACGTTGATTATCACTGGTACTCCTATATATGTACAGTACGTACTTATGCACTAATGATAATCAATGTCTGGCAACTCTGCTTATCATTGGTACATATGTATAGCTAGTAGTATATATGTACCAATAATACTCAATGTCTGCAACTGTACTAATCTCTCCTTTCCCCACCATTGCCACATTACACAATGCTTTTTTGTACAATTAAGACTTTCTTTTTTTTTTTTTCTTCTTTTTTTTTCCTATTATATTAAGATCTACCTGTCATTGTTTATTTTACGTGAATTTCAGTTAACAATTCTGGGTAGGAACAAATAAGTATATTTTCAGTGTTTTCAGTCCTGTTAGTTTGGCAATCCTAGAGTTAGGGTTATACCTAAGGAACTAAGCAAGCGTGAAACTCGAAAGGTCGGTGTATATATTCAATAGTGCTGAATTCTATTGACATTAGTTTTATTTTAAGATAATTGAATGCATACACTGGAGTTTTCTAGCGGCAAATATTAAGGAGAATAGTAATTATACCTTCAAGCTAAAAAATTTACTATAAATAGTTCAAGATTTTTCAGAATGCATTACTCTTAAGAGGTGGGTATGTATATAATTTATTTGGTTTAGTTTGTTTGCTTTTTACTTCATTATCTCTATTTTCATTGTCTAATTTGTACAGTTTTCACATGAAAAATCTTCACATTTCAATGGATGTCTTAGCTTCACTAAACTACTGTGATAT
>NC_059291.1:742500-745000 GCF_017591435.1 Portunus trituberculatus
TCAAAGAGTGACCTTAATAACACACTGTTACACTTGATAAGCACAAAGATTAGATTTTCTTCCAAGATTATTCAGTACTGTAAATGGAAAAGTTTTTTTTTTTTTTTTTTTTTTTTTTTTTTTTTTGTCCAGCTGACATATAAAGTTAAATAACATATCAAGTTTGTCTCTCTGCATGTATTGCTGATTTATCTTAATGCATTAATTATTTTACAGTTCTGCCAAGCGGACTACGTCTTTTCCCGTCCGGGTAGCTTCAGCAAGTGAGGGAGTGATGAGGTCTCGGGGATCTTCACAATCTCGTCCCAACCATATGAGTATGAGGTGTTAGTGTGTCCATTAACTCCTGACACAGCTTAATGTTACAATGCTCATGGATTGCTATGTCTGGTATAAATTATAATACATAATTGATTTTGCATTGGAAATCTTAATATTGCAAGTGAGTATATACAGAATAGTACTAAGAAAGGTACAGGACAACTGAAAGATAAAGTCCAATGAAACAGACATTACTGTGTATAATGCTGAGGTTCTGCCAGTAGCAGCTCCTCAATAACCTCAACTGAGGAACACTGGCTGGTGCACTTCTGACAGTGTTCATGAGACACTCGAGTGAATCACTCTTGAAATTAAGTCAGATTTTGCTCTATGCTAGCTCATGACCTTATCACTTGTGTATATCATTTGTGTCTCATGATTTCAAATGGATCTAGGTACCAAAACATTTTGTAAGAGCAACATCAAGTAGTAGTCTGATGAACAGAGCTGAGTTTTCTTCAAACATACAGTTTTGATGTGTGCACCTCTTTATGATGCTTATTGATATATGTTCTTTACAACAGAATAACAGAATTTTAACAGAAATTTTCCTGGAATTCCCCAAAGTCACCACTTTGTGTAGGTTCGGCCAAACAGTCACACTTGTGTTTTGTTTCTCTCTTTAAGCTGAAAGTTTACTCACACTGTTCTGATAAACTTAATCTCAGGATATATTTATTTCATGTGTCTGTAGCAGTTGATGTTTTCTTTAATTTATTGAATAACTAGTTGGGAGTTGTAAGCTGCCAAATAGTAACAGTGATCTATTAATGTACCTATACTTCGTACTTAACAAAAGAATGGTTAACTATATTGATATTTAAATTCAATCCAGAGTTTACTATTTTCTTCGGTAACATTAGGATATTACGTAGTCTCATAAAAAATAATATATATATATATATATATATATATATATATATATATATATATATATATATATATATATATATATATATATATATATATATATATACACACACACACACACACACACACACACACACACACACACACACACTTAATGAGTTGGCCCTCAACATTATTAGATGTAACATTCATAATAAAAGTAAGTTGTTATAATTTCATACTATTTAAGTATTCATAGTGATGGTACAACTATTTATAGGAAATCAATGAAAAAAATTGTCAAAACCACAATTCAATAATATTATAATGTAACAATATACACACATATTGTGTATATGTATGATTTATTTATCTATTTATTCATATGTCTAAGAAATTTCTAAATTGTGCATGTAAGCTTTGCAACCGAAGGATTCTTTACCTACAGGAGCTGAAACTGCACAGGCAGTATTAAATCATTTCCTTATGGCTAGCAAATTGTACACAACTGCTAGATGCACACACAATGAATCAACCATCTCTTACTTGTAGGGCAGACAAATTAAAAAAGAAAAAGAAAAAAGAAAAAATGGTTTTCCCTTGAGTTGCAATGTAATGCCATTTGCAAACACTAAAAGTATAGTACAGTTTACAGAATTGAGAGATATGGAGTGGAAAAAGGTAAGTAACCTACTTAATCAGTATGAATGAAGTGACATTAACAGGAAGCAGACAACCAATAGACAAATTGACTCTTCCTGGTTGTCTCACTAATTGTGAGTATATTTCTTACTTGTCACTGATTACTGGGTCTTAGCAACAAACTGTATGCAGCTTTATGGGCAGATTTTACACCTTGGTTGGACTGTAAAGTCTGTGTTGCCTTTCTGAATGTAACCATCGGACAGATGTTGAGGGCTGCTATTCAGTTAAAACTGTTGAATGATCATGGCCTTTTTAAAGTGATTATATGTGTTAAGACAATCTCTCCATCCAATGTGTTGTGGGAAATGATGGTTTACAACTGAACCTTTCTCTTGTATCTAAAATCCTCATCAAGTACAATAGGAGTACTTCAAAAATTTTAAACAAAACTCTATACAGAGTTCCTTAGATTCATTGTGTCTTTTTATGTAACACTTCCATCATGTGTTGATTAGATGGCATTGAATCTATGCATGTTATAATGTATTGCAAATGAATATGTATATGTATATGAAGGTAGCAGCAGTGAAGTGGGCTTTTTGTATTGATATTTTTTATGCCCTTAGCTAGCTTCATTATACTATATATATATATATATATATATATATATATATATATATATATA
>NC_059291.1:747500-842500 GCF_017591435.1 Portunus trituberculatus
TTACCATACTTAACCATTTTCATCTCATATTGTTCAGTTATCACTGTTGCACTCTTTACGCTGAACTGAAATGAGGTGCTTGTGAATGTATTTGTCATTGGATGAACTCAGTCGTTACTATAGTATTCTAGGCAGATTGATATGTATTTATAGTACTTATAAATTCCCTTTTTCATAAAGAATAATTCAGCTATACAGACTTGCTGCATGATGTGAATAATGGTCATTGAGATTTCCCAAACACACTCCACACATGCTAGATAAAGAAAAAAGTCCAGGAGCACAACACAAACAGATGTTAATGACAACCATCTCTCAGACTGACTGGCAATCTGTTTGATGCTCATAGCCAGTACATCAAGGATAAACTGATCTGTTTCAAAGACATTGAACTGTGTGTGTGTGTGTGTGTGTGTGTGTGTGTGTGTGTGTGTGTGTGTGTGTGTGTGTGTGTGTGTGTGTGTATTCACCTAGTTGTAATTTTACAGGGCCTGGGTATCATACTCGTGTGGCCCCGTCTCCATATCTACACACATCCAACTTTCCTTTAAAACTATGCACACTCCTTGCTGACACCACCTCCTCACTCAAACCATTCCACACCTCCACACATCTTTGTGGGAAACTATATTTTTTCACATCCTTCAAGCATATTCCCTTGGCTATCTTTTTACTATGCGATCTTGTAGTTCTATTTAAGTTTTCCTCTCTCAACATCATTTGCTCATTATCCACTTCATCCAGTCCATTCAACAGTTTATAAACCTGTATTAAATCTCCTCTTTCTCTTCTTTGTTCCAAGGTAGGCAAATTCATTTCTTTTAATCTCTCCTCATAGGTCATTTCTGCCAATTCCGGAACCATTTTTGTTGCCATTCTCTGCAATCTCTCCAACTTCCTTATATGCTTCTTTTTATAAGGGGACCAAACCACTCCAGCATATTCCAATCTTGGTCTAATTACCATACTAATTAATTTCTTCATCATATCTTTATCCATATAATGGAAGGCTAATCCAATATTTTTATCAAATTATACGTTTCTCCAAACATCTTATCAATATGAGCCTCAAACTGCCCATGGTCTTGTATTATCACTCCCAAATCCTTTTCCTTTTCCACCTTTTTCAACACTACTTCTTCACCCATCTTATATGACCCTCTTGGCCGTCTTCCACTCTTTCCCATCTCCATCACATGACTTTTGCTCAGATTAAATTCCATTTGCCACCTCTTGCTCCACTCCCAAATCTTATCCAGGTCTGCCTGTAAAATTTCACAATCTTCTTCACTCTTCACACACCTACACAACTTCGCATCATCTGCAAACAAATTAATATAACTGTTTACTCCCTCTGGCATGTCATTTATATATACCAGGAAAAGTATTGGTGCCAGCACCAAGTGTGTGTGTGTGTGTGTGTGTGTGTGTGTGTGTGTGTGTGTGTGTGTGTGTGTAAGTGTGTGTTTGTGGAATGATGTTTTTGTGAATACACGTATGTAACCTGATAAAGTTATTACACTATGTACTTTGTTATCTAGTGTGTACTATAAAAACCTCTTTACCTTTGTCTAAATAAGTTACATTCATAACTTGTGCTTCCCATGTTCCCAAGCAGTTTTTTCTAAGTATCAACGAAACATTTAATTATATTATTCAAGAATATTTATACTTTGAATTTACTGGTTGGGAACAGTATAAATGAAAACCAATGAACTTGAATAGGTGATGATGGACTGCAAGCTTTATTGGTATCTCATTGGTATCAAACCCTAATTCATTAAGTGCATTACCCAAAATAGAATGGTTTTATATACATACTCAGACTTTGTTGGCAGGACCTACATTTTACAGATCCATTTGTTATGCCCCTATTTTATAAAGGTAAAACAAAGTATCCCAGAGGATCACCTCACTGCTGATTCCTTATCTGTTGTCATGTCATGTTTCTTCTATGAATGTTGAAAATTTTACCCAAGGTTTTCTACTGGAATTTACATTATCATTCATACATGTGTATGTCACTAGATTTTGATAACTGTAATATACTCGGTAAAAATGATGGTTTCTTTTCTCTTTCTTTTATATAAAGAGGAAGGTATATATATATATATATATATATATATATATATATATATATATATATATATATATATATATATATATATATATATATATATATATATATATAAGCATAACTCAGTGAAAAGTATCTTAGCAAGTTTACTAACTGTGATAGTTTACTCACTTGTCCTAACTTAATTCTGTTGAGCTGTTAACAGAATTTCTGTGTATAAATTCATTCCATCAGATCAGGGCAGCAACTACTATGTCAAGATGTGGGATATTTGAGGAAACTGAAGAGAAAAAGGAGAAGAGAAAAGTTACTTTAATTTTCTTGCAGATTTCCATTCATGTCCTCTATACATATGTGTGAGTGACCCCATCACTTGCCACATGTGTTGTTTAGGCAGCCTCATGTGAGCTATGGAGTCACAAGGGAGAAGAGTTCATGCTGGGATGCAAACAGTCTGCAGTTATAATGAAGCAGTAATGATATTACGGTGTTGAAGAGATTTAACAATTTTACATTCATATTAAACATATTTCCACATACCATAGTATATGATTTTCTTTTTATTCACATTCATCTTACCACATTTCATCATTTTTTTCCATATTATTTCACAGCATTTTCATATTACATTCATGTGCCTGTATGTACACACATAGATGTGTAGATTCACATATCCATATCCATAATGTATACACATACATCCGTCACCCTATGATTCCCACACAGCCAAGCCTTATTGCTTGTGGTGTACTTCACCTGCATTATACTACTTCAGTCCTATTTTCCACCATTGCCTTGTTATACATCACAGCATTAGCTATCCTGTTCTTTACCCAGCTTTCATCTTCCTCTGTGATCTGGCACTTCTTCATACCAACTCTGCTTTCTTTTCTTGGTCTTTCCATCACCTGCCACCCAGAAATGAAATTGTAAAGTAATTTTTCCCTTTGCCATTTTTTTATATGACCATATATATGATCATACCACTTCTGCATTTCCTGATATGTTTGTCTAGTAAGCTAGAAATGTATAAAAGTCTGAGATGCAGAAAACAACAGACTAGCAAAGTAAAGGTGGTAATGTGCAAGTGTAAAATATGCAAAGTTTTTATATCCTTCAACATTTTTGAAGAACACATCTCACACAGGTGTATTCAGATTACTTATAAGTTGAGAGGTAATATGGTTGTCTGTTACTTCAGTTAATCCTCTCCTCCTCCCAAGGCCTCACTAGATCGATCAGATCAGGCTTACAGGTCTAAGGAGGCTCCACAGTATCCTCATGAGAGTCAAAGCCCTCTCTGATCTCTAAATGTTGCAGCTCTGTATCAGATTCTATATCATGTCTTAAGATACTGTGAAGTGGTACCTCTACTTATGCTGTTTATAATTACAAGAGTTGTTAGTGAAACAAAATATAAAGTGATTTAAGAGTGCGATACAGTTAACTATGTTTTGTATGAAGTTATTTATTGTACAGTAAAGATGCTGTTATGTGCAATAGCTTCTAGTCCATGTCCTGTACCTTTTTTGAATATTGTCAATGCACCCTATACAGTCATACAGAATCCCATGCACTTGGGTCTTCTCAGGCCTATTAGAATAGTTATAGAAAGCTTCTATGTATTGAAACCACATTTGAGAACTAGAATTGCTTCATGTAAAGTTATATGACTATATTGACCTAGTTGTTCCAACAAAGTCTCAATCTCATTGAGCACTGCTGGACCACAATTCAAATAGGTTAATTTTCATAAACATAGATAATATAAGTTGAGAATCGTGATAGCTAGATCACACTCCAGTGTGTGCTGCTGGTTATGTTTTCTAGTTGATGTATTACATATGTCCTCTTTGATTATGTTGTCATTACCAGCTCCATGATCTTTAGAAAATTGAGCTGAAACTGCTTGGGTTGCCCTTTTTAGTAACATTTTCTAGAACAAAGGGATAAATTATTTACATGAAAAGTTTAATGTATTTTCATACTCTCTATATATCAGTGAACAGTTTGTGCCAGACACAGCATCAAGAGCAACATGACTGGAGTTTCTAATCAACAGATACATCTACAAAGCCTTGTAAGTTCATCATACTGACACTAGCCTGCAATTCAATTGATGCCATGATAACTGTGAGTGATGAAAGGTACTGTAGAATATTGGCAAAGAAGCTTAAGGGTGTTTTTCTGCAGTATTAAGAGTATGTATGTGTACATCTAGAATACTCAAGTCGTAACTTGTTACATTATGATGACATTCTAATTAAATGAGAATAGCTTTCAGTACTCCAGTTTATTTGCTGCCTGTATGTGTATATCAGTACAATAAAATTGAAAAGAATATTGACTAGTTATTACTTCATGGCTTCAGCAGTGTTAAAGCTGCATACCATTGTGATTTTAATGCAAAAAAATACTAACAGACAATATCATTCAAAGGAACTAATTTATGTATTTAGAATGGTAATAAAATATGCTGTGTAATATATTATTCATTACATTTATGAATTGCTATGTAGTGACTTGGGAGTACAAAGGATCTAAAATTATCTTGAAAGCTGATGGTGTTATGGTCCTGATGTGCAAGATACCTTTCTACTCTGGCCAGGGATTTGATCCCAGATGGCAAAGGCTTCACATAACTTGAAATTTATCCCATACACACACACACACACACACACACACACACACACATATATATATATATATATATATATATATATATATATATATATATATATATATATATATATATATATATATATATATATATTCCTGTTTATAATCCCACAAAATGCATCATAATATTGGTAAGCAACAATGATACTCATTACAATCTTGGTGGTTATGATGGAATTAAGTAGATTTGCTCATACAGGGACTGGCCACATGTATGCCTGACAGCCTCTTGGAGCTTCTCTCTTTTTGTATGTTCTTATGCTATCAACCTAAGTTCTCTCTGAAGATTTGTTGACATAATGAAAGATGAAATCATAAATTCATGGCAGCCACAGGGGAAACTGAAACAGAAACTTATCAAAAAGGAGAGATGGAATCATGCAGTGACCAAGATTACAAAGGCTTCAAACATGATATCAGGACTTCATGATCAGCATTGTCCAATCATATCAGGAACTGCATTATTCTGTTCTCACTGTGGGGTCCAATCCCTAATGCAGTTTCATGGCTAAAGATTAATCTTGCTCTCAGGCAAGTTCTTCATTCTTCTCTGAATGGCCTAAAACAGCATTACAGGTATTTATTTCCAACTTGGATGCCACAAAATTATTGTAAAAAAAAAAAAAAAAAAAAAAAAAAATGAAAATTCAAAACCTGACTTTTCTTAAATCTAGTGTAGTTCTTGAGACATATATATATATATATATATATATATATATATATATATATATATATATATATATATATATATATATATATATATATATATATATATATATATATATATATATATATATATATATATATATATATATATATATATATATATATATATATATATATATATATATATATATATATATATATATATATATATATATATATATATATATATATATATATATATATATATATATATATATATATATATATATATATATATATATATATATATATATATATATATATATATATATATATATATATATATATATATATATATATATATATATATATATATATATATATATATATATATATATATATATATATATATATATATATATATATATATATATATATATATATATATATATATATATATATATATATATATATATATATATATATATATATATATATATATATATATATATATATATATATATATATATATATATATATATATATATATATATATATATATATATATATATATATATATATATATATATATATATATATATATATATATATATATATATATATATATATATATATATATATATATATATATATATATATATATATATATATATATATATATATATATATATATATATATATATATATATATATATATATATATATATATATATATATATATATATATATATATATATATATATATATATATATATATATATATATATATATATATATATATATATATATATATATATATATATATATATATATATATATATATATATATATATATATATATATATATATATATATATATATATATATATATATATATATATATATATATATATATATATATATATATATATATATATATATATATATATATATATATATATATATATATATATATATATATATATATATATATATATATATATATATATATATATATATATATATATATATATATATATATATATATATATATATATATATATATATATATATATATATATATATATATATATATATATATATATATATATATATATATATATATATATATATATATATATATATATATATATATATATATATATATATATATATATATATATATATATATATATATATATATATATATATATATATATATATATATATATATATATATATATATATATATATATATATATATATATATATATATATATATATATATATATATATATATATATATATATATATATATATATATATATATATATATATATATATATATATATATATATATATATATATATATATATATATATATATATATATATATATATATATATATATATATATATATATATATATATATATATATATATATATATATATATATATATATATATATATATATATATATATATATATATATATATATATATATATATATATATATATATATATATATATATATATATATATATATATATATATATATATATATATATATATATATATATATATATATATATATATATATATATATATATATATATATATATATATATATATATATATATATATATATATATATATATATATATATATATATATATATATATATATATATATATATATATATATATATATATATATATATATATATATATATATATATATATACATATATATATGTATATATATATGTATATATGAAAATTATTAATTTAAGTTGTGATGTAAGATCCATGAACATGAAATTTAGCTATGAAGGTATGGTTACTGCAATAGTTTGGAAGACACTAAACTTGTCATAGGTAACTGTTTATTGAGTTTATTGATTCTTACAAAGAATACTTTTTATACATGTCTATAAGATATAACTGGAATATATATGATGATGATGTGCTAATGGCAGTGGCTGTGATGACCAGGAAGCTGCTCTCACACCTCCCAGTGTTTATAGCACCTGTAGAAAAAATCAGCAAATTTTAACACCTTCCTAGTAAGTCATTAGCTTTATATGTAAATCATGATGTAAACATTTCACAAAATCAAATACCTCTTTTGTGACTTTGTTATGTAATGACAGAACAGTCAAGGTCAACCATAATCCACTCAGGTCTTGATCACCACAGCCTGAATATAGTTACAATCATATTTCCATGAGTGTCCTGGCAGAGAATTAATCAGCTGAAAGCTACCTTCAAATAAATATCTTTCCATTTCCTAATGAAGTACATACAAAAACTAGCAACACAAATTGTTCCCAAGTCTGGTGTAACCAAAGTAACGACCACATATCCTAATACTGTTTCATCTCAAGTTGATGACCAAGTATCCTAATACTGTCTCATCTCAAGTTCAACTTGAGATCCAGAGGCCCTGCTTTCAATAATGATGTAATAGTCTGAAAAGTATTCAATGCCTGAAGGACATTGAATAGAAGACACTGCATTACCATTGTTTAAGAAGATCAGTGTATGACACACTTCATCATACTATTTACTTGATAAGAGTAACACAATACAACTTAGCTTTCAAGTGACATGAGGACAGCTATATCCAATGAAAACTCACCTCTAGTGCTTTGTATAGTAGAGATGATGATGAAAACAAGAACAAGGCTCTGGAAGATCAGACTTGGGCTTTGGTACCAAATGATGGCTGCAACATTGGCAAGTCTTCCATACTGACCTAGAAGCAGTCCATTGTAAAGAGATGATAATTCAATCCTGAAAAAAAGAAAAAAAATGTAATAATAATAATAAATAGATGATAATAAACAAATAATAAGTAAAAATTGATCAAATGACAATGTAAAAGTATACAGTATATCAATAAGGATACAAATAAATTAAGAATATATTCAAGGGAGGCACGACACAATCTACTAATCAAGTGTGCACAATAACATTTCCTTTTTTAGATGTATACTTTAGAAAAGTTGTGATGAAAAGATAATGTCTCTCTGTGACTAAGTTCACATGCCCATGATAGATGATAAAATGCCTCCACCTACTATACAGTTGTTGAAAGCTTAAATAGACTCCAAAAATCAGAGTCCCGGAGACAGACTAAGGCTAATTATGGTGTGGTACTGTGGATAATACAGTCCTGCCACTTTACCTCACTATTTTGGATTTAGAAGATTCACTATATCCACTATATGCCACTCTACCTCACTATTTTGGATTTAGAAGATTCACTATATCAAAATAAATTTAATGTAGAGTTCCTATATGTATGTACTGTACTTACCTACCTGTCATGAAACTTGATCCAAGAGTACAGCAGAATTATTGCTCCAAAGATACCAAATTCTGAAAAAAGAAAGGAAATGAAGAATAGTTTTGAAGCATGTATAGAATAAGTGACATTTGTGACTGGAACTCCTGCTGACATGAGTAACACTGCTCAAACTTGAAACTTGCCCCTTCTCAGTTTGAAAAAAGAAAATAATTACATGATGACTAAGATTAGTCCCTCATATAAGTGTGAAAGCATAGATTAATGGGTTCAGTGTTTGACATATTGACATAAAGCAAGTTATCTTTTATGACCGCTCCTTACTTCGGGCATCAAAACTAAGTTGCCATGCCGTTATTCTCTCCTGTCAGATAGTTTTTCAATCTAAGAAGGGGCACATTGTCAGTTTGTGCAATGTCACACACACATCAATGGAAATTCTAATCATGAATGTTACTTTTAATTTTTTTTAGTATGCTCAGTTTCCCTATAGTGTTAGGGCAAGGATGGTGCCTCCTGGCAGAGGACTTTGGTTTTGGAACATGGAAACTGTAATCCCAAGTGGATGTCCTTCCTAACTGCAGACTGTGGCCAGAATTCTAATCCATACACTTGAGGACCCTGTGACCCCTAAAGTACGCACAAATGTTGCTGACTGTGTATATGAATGGATGACCAACTTTATACACAGAAATCAAAACTGCTACATGTGAATCTGCTTCTTTGGAGGTTTACAACAAATACAGAATATTTGCATTTCAAGATAAATGAATGTATGACAGCTTACCAACTGCAGTTAACAAGCACATTATGTACAAGTAGACTTCATTATCCTTGATCCCTGCAGCTGGGGCAAAGGTGTGGGTGAGGGTAGACCAGCGAACATAGCCTTCACTCAATAACAGGGACACTGCAAGCTTCACATAGAACTGGGGTTCCTGGAAAAATATTTTGTAATAGAAGAGAACAATGGATGATATACACTTCCTGAATTTATAATAGTTCAACTTCTCACTCATAGTGTTCTTCATTCAATCATGACAAACAGTATGTATGTGAATGCAATGGAAAAATAATAAAGTACAGTACTCACAAAATTGTCTGCATTGAATAAGATGTGTCTGTACACTGCAATGTCCTGAAGTAGCATATCCATAAAGATGATGCTCTTCTCACATTCCACATAGCGATCCACTGTCTGGCCACACGAGGGCTGCAATGATGATAACACTTTGTCACTGAGATGAGATAAAAAGGTGACGATACCTTGATGAAACTGTTACAAGCAGAATCAAAATATTATTAGAAGTTACTTGAAATCTTTAGTAGTGGTCCAGTATAACTATGCCTTTTTATTCTTATATATATATATTTATATTCCACACCTTTACAAAACCCATAGTATATATATATATATATATATATATATATATATATATATATATATATATATATATATATATATATATATATATATATATATATATATATATATATATATATATATATATATATATATATATATATATATATATATATATATATATATATATATATATATATATATATATATATATATATATATATATATATATATATATATCATACAATAAAGTGGTGGAAAAATATCTCTAACCTTCATGATGCTACAGGTGGCTTGGGATTTCTCCTAACCCAAGTTTTTATCATCTACCCCCAAAAAGTAAAACACTACAGTGCTTTACATATTTTAACTTAACCCCCAAAAAGTAAAACACTACGGTGCTTTACATATTTTAACCTAAACTAACCTAAAGCATCCTGTCACTAAGCTCTACCCTCCTCAATAAGGTAAAATTACTTTACAGGTTACATTTATGCTAGGTTAGGTTTAGGTTAGAGGTTAAGTTAGATTATGTAAAGCACAGTAGTGAAGCTTAGGTTACGATAAAATAGGTTAAGTATGGTAGTGATTTATTTTCTGACAGTAGATTAATTTTCCAACATGGTGTGAAATGTTTAATTTTCAATAGATCCTTCTTGGGGATAGATACAAAAACTTGGCTTAGAAGAAATCCTGAGTCACTTGTAGCATTGAGGGTCAGTGATATTTTTCCATCACTTTATACTATCAAATGATACATGTACTATGGGTTTTGTGAAGGTGTGGAGGGAAATAATAGAAAAGTAGGGAGGCATGGCTATACTGGACCATTACTAAATCTGTACATAATAAACTTCTTTATGTAAAAGGAGTGCTGACCAAGGGCAACAAAAAATTTAGACAAAAAAATCAATAAATAAAAAGACCACTGAGCTGCCAGTCCCCATACAGAGATAATGAAGGACGAGTGTAATAAAATCTCCCACTGGCAATTTAGAGATAAAGTAATACACATACAGTGACTGGATTATTGCAAATGACTCTGCTTGACTTACAACCAAGATATCATAGATTCCAATTGCTGCTCAAGAGGAGATAATTTGAATTTTCTGTTTTCACAATGTAAACTTGAGGAAAACAGCTCTGAATGTTCCCTGAGATGACACTGCGGCCCACCAACCTTGCACAGGTGTCCTATGAATGCTTAGCGTGGTAGCTATATGGGCTAGGCAATGATAATGATGATAACACTTGTGATGATGACGATGATGATGCCAGAGTTAATGAGGGTATAGCAGAACTTACAATAATTTGGATATGATGTAAGTCTTAGAATAAATAGCTTTCAATAACTTTTCATTTCCTAACTACTGTTTAAACCCTCAGTCGAATAAAGGAATGCTATCTGGAGTAATAAAATGGACCTTGTGGCATATCCCAATATGCTGTTAGAGTTTTGTACTAAAAAGAATGACAATGTAACAAAAGTCATTGGGACAAATTTATGCACCTCTGAATTCAACACATGATGTAAATAAACTGATACTGCAATGTAAATACTGTGTATGTCAGATAATTTTTTCTACTTTAAAGGTAAACAAATTTCATCCACCACAACGGAAATTTGTGATCTGAAGCACAGCACTCACACACTCCAGAAGCTTGATGAAATCTCCATCACTCTTTTTAAATAACGCTTTGGCTGGAGTCAAACAAGTAATACATCTGGGTCGCTTGGTCCTGGCTCCCATCGTCACAGACTCACAGTTTGAAGGGCCTGCACCGCCCCGCCTTCCCCACTCCGCTCAGCTGTCTGGTAGGGATGGCAGTTTTGGTCCGAGTAGTACTCGGTTTACTCGGTTTTTGGATTTGAGTGAGTACTACTCGGTTTACTCGGTTTTTATAATTCAATTACATGTTCAATTTATGCGTTGAAAATGTAATACAGGACTTCAAACTAAAGAGTAAAGATTTTTTTCGGTATTTTGTTGGGGAAGAAGGCGGTGCATGCCGCACAACCACCCAGACATGAATGGAATAGTCCAATTCCTAAGAACAAGCCTAACAGTGCCAACAGTCCAACACACGGGCTTGGGTGAAGGAAAGAGAGACCTGTACGAGTACACGACGAGTAGGCTTACTCAGTCAGTTCACAGTTGGCAGTTAGTAGTGGTGGGCAAGTACCGCTAATTTCAGTACCGGTACGTACCGGTACAAAAGAAACCGTTACCGATACTACCGGTACTGTACCGGTACACACACACACACACACACACACACACACACACACACACACACACATATATATATATATATACACACACACACACACATATATATATATATATATATATATATATATATATATATATATATATATATATATATATATATATATATATATATATATAAGACACACGGCCATCTTCATAATATATTGTGGTTCCTTTTAAAACTGATGGGAAATACCTAAATTATAGCAAACTAACATGAAAAAAATAATTCGTAATGGTATGAATTGAGTGGTATGCAGCAGCAGCAGCAGTAGTAGTAGAAGTAGAAATGCAATGGTAAAATGCCGGCCAACTGCAGTGTTACTGCACCGCCAGACGCCAGTCCGCCAGACCGCCACCCGTCCCGGCCACCGATCCGCCGAGTGGTGCCGACACATTATTCATTCTTAGCGGTAGGAAGCAGCAGAGTCCCGGCACAGACGCTAGACGGTACAAGCGTCAAGCGGTACCGGAAATGATGCCGGCACATTCAGTCGTACCAGTACAGACGCGTCTCGCCGAGCTACCGAGACCGCGCCGACGCGCCAGGGCAGCCAGTCGGTACCAGTGTGGAGCGGTACCGAGAGTGAGAATGACTCAATGTTACCGTCTTACCCATCACCGCTGTCCGTGAGCCGCGCTGCACTTGGCAGGACAAGGCGCTGGCCGTGAGGGACAGTGAGTGGTGGAGATGAAGAACCGATAATAGTGATATCTATAGTAGCGAAGAGAATATTGTGTGTGTAGCCTCTCAGTAATCAGAGGTTAACTATTTAAACATGGTTGAGGACACAAAGTGGACAGTGGAGTGTGGGTGCCTGCTAGTGACACGGACAGCCGCCGCCGAGCAGTCTTTGGCTAACGTAAGTAATATATTGGTGTAACTCATCATTTCACGGTGGTGCCATGTCATAACCTAACGTTGGTAACCTCCAGGACAACATATCAGTGAACTAACACCTGCACATACTTATAAAACCAAATAATTCAAATCTTGAAAACGTAAACAAACCGATCCCTGACCCGCCGCCTCTCTCTCAGCCATTATCTGCCTCATCTCTCACTCATTACAGGCCAGACAGGTCACAAAGTGGAGCCATAGGCCTAATCTTTCATGTCAGTTGTTGAGATATATCCGCAATTACCTGATTTGTGTGCTATGGAGGCTCAGTGAGAAGAAGCGGGCCTACCCATGACGTCACGAGCCCCAGGCTGTGACGTCATCACCAGCTCCCGCCCAAAATGCCGGTCCCAGATGCTCGACTTCCACTATTATTTATATTTGTCTCAGTTCATTTATTTCGAGTCACAAGTGCCTTTTAAGGGTTTCTAATGATAGTTCGCAGTGTTTTACGTGTCTTCCATGCTTGAGTTGAGTGAAGTACGGTGATGTAGAGGGTGTTTATGACTTGAATGGGAGGGCCAAAATACGCTAAAATTTTTACCTCCGCTATCTGTGATTTTTTATTTGAGGTTGTAGCGAAGTGTTTGTGTTTTCAAAAGATGGTTTATCATGAGAAAAGTGTGCAAGGCTCCTGAGAAGTTAAAGATGTGGACTTTAAGAATGATATGTAGTCCTGTTAATATTGTAAACAACGTCATTTTTAAATATTATTTTTTCTAATAGGGCGAGTTGCCAGGTTTTGATATATCGAAATGATAGTCATAATTTTTGAAAAACGTTATCGATTCAGTTGAATGAAATTGGTGGGCTTTGAAATTGTGTTTAAGCAAGTCGAAGTTCTAATACTTTATTTAGTATATTTTTGAGCTATTTTTATTATTCCTTTTCTCGGCAATGTTTTTGTATTTTAGAAGTTAGTTTCGATTGATAACGAGTCAGAATTTTTATAACATTCGTGTCCAGCTGCCTTTTTGGGAATCCTCATTTTCAAAATGATTTGCGTAACGAATATATGTGACGTCATCAAGGAGGTTGACCCCCACCCCGGCTGGACCCAGGCCGATACCTGGCTCCAGGCCCGAGAGGGTGTTGGAGGGTGGTGTGTGTGTGTGTGTGTGTGTGTGTGTGTGTGTGTGTGTGTGTGTGTGTGTGTGTGTGTGTGTGTGTGTGTGTGTAATTCACTATGGGTGGTAGTCACCCAGCCAGCCTTCCCATTACGGAGCAAGCTCAGAGCTCATAGAGCGATCTTCGGATGTGACTGTGTGTGTGTGTGTGTGTGTGTGTGTGTGTGTGTGTGTGTGTGTGTGTGCCTTATCTTTCGTTATGAGGGAGCCCACCAGCTGGAACCACTGACACCCAGCTCCCAGCTGGAGGGTGTTGTGGTGTGTGTGTGTGTGTGTGTGTGTGTGTGTCATTTTCTTTCATGGTACTTAGCGTGTGTGTGTGTGTGTGTGTGTGTGTGTAATTGTGGTAGTCACCCAGCCAGCCTTCCCATTACGGAGCAAGCTCAGAGCTCATAGAGCGATCTTCGGATAGGACTGAGACTGTGTGTGTGTGTGTGTGTGTGTGCCTTATCTTTCGTTATGAGGGAGCCCACCAGCTGGAACCACTGACACCCAGCTCCCAGCTGGAGGGTGTTTGGTGTGTGTGTGTGTGTGTGTGTGTGTGTGTGTGTGATTCACTATGGTCGCCGGTAGTCACCCAGCCAGCCTTCCCATTACGGAACAAGCTCAGAGCACATAGACAGATCTTCGGATAGGACTCAGACTGTGTGTGTGTGTGTGTGTGTGTGTGTGTGTGTCGTTATTTCACCGTTCTGTATACGTTTAATCTCTGGCGTTCCTCTTTATTATCCTAGTCTGTCAACACAAACTGCAAGTAATAGCGTATAGCGAAATGTGTCCTATTCTTAGCGCTTATTGAGCAAGGGGAAGCTATGATATGTAGGAAACACATAACCCGAAGCAAAGCAAGGTGCCTCTATCGCCTCGCCCCGCCCCGCCGTGTTAACCCCTGCAGTAACATGACGTGTTTTCATATTTATTCTGGCTATTACTCAATGATTTTATACAGCTTCACAAAATTATGTGGGGATTAAAATAGGACGGGAAGGTGGAGTGTGGATCGCAGGCAAGCTGATACGTCAGAGGCACCTTTTGATTGTTAGCTAATGCTAATGACAGCTAGGTACCACTTAAAAAAGAATGGCAGATGTCACTTTTGTTTGAAATACTGGTAGGAAAACTGCTTCGTGAAATGCATACATACATACATACATGCATACCGTACATACATACATAAATATATACACATATGAGTATATTTTTAACATTGTTGCCAAACGCTTCCGCTCATAGTGAACCAGGGTTGCCATGTTTGTCCTTTTAAGGACAGTCTGTCCTTTTTTGAGCCTCTTTGTCTTGAAGTTTTCTTGTAAAAAAGGACAGTCAAAATCTGTCCTTTTCTGTCCTTTTTCAGCAAAATTTCTTTCTTTCTTTCTTTTTTCATTGTGAAACACGGATCCGGTCAAACCTTCAAACTTGCAGTCAATAAATTTGTTTCTGCAACTTCCTATCTTTTTATTGTTTTATCATAATTGTTCTTGTGTTATATAAAAATAAATCGAGCATATTATAAACTTATGTTTTTTCTGTGGGATCGCAGACTGGTAACTATAATAAGCAACTGGCAACTCCCTTAAAAAAGCGCTCCCACTCCCAGACTCCCAGCCTAGCCGAAATGTTGCTAAATTTCATGTAACCCTGCAGGTTCTCTCTCTCTCTCTCTCTCTGCTGTTATACACTTTTAAACACATACACACACACACACACACACACACACACACACACACACACACACACACATATATATATATATATATATATATATATATATATATATATATATATATATATATATATATATATAATACACACACTTTTTGTTGTGCTGTCCTTTTTTGGAGGCAAATGTCCTTTTTTTAAAGCAGGTCTGTTCTTTTTTCATGTGTAGTGTCTGGCAACCCTGCTGTAGTCAGCCCGGCAGCCGGCCAGTTTACCGTGACTCACGGTAAACTAGGCAGTTAGCCAGTTTCGCAGTTTCCGTTGGCAGCGTTAGCATCACATCAGCCGTGCTATTCTTTCCTGCTTGGTCCTTTCACACCCTCTTTCATCCACCCAAATACCCAGATACTTGTACTCCTTTGTTCTTCCTATTTCCTCCCCACCCAGCATCCATGTCCTGTTCCTGTCTAATGCATCCCCATTTACTACTAATACTCTACTCTTCTCCCTGCTGAATCTAACGTCAAAATCCCCTCCATACTCACTCACAGCGTTCAGCATTTCCTACAGATCTGCATGGTGCTCACTAAGGACCACCACATCATCTGCATACAGGAGAATGCTCAGCACATCATTCCCCACTTTCACTCCTAATCCTGTTCGCCTCACTCTCGCTGCCATCTCCTCCACATATAGGCCAAATAGTAAAGGAGAAAGAACACAGCCTTGTCTCACTCCTCTCTCATTACTCACCCATCCAGTCACCAAATCCCCCATACTAAACACCGCTCTTGTATTCTCATACATACTCCTAATGATTCTCACTATCTTCTCACTCACCCCAACTTTTTCTAATACCTTGCACAGCATTCTCCTGTGCACGGTATTAGTGTAATCAATACCGAAATACTCGGTTTGCAGAAAGTACTCGGTTCGCCCATCACTACTGTCTGGCCTGCTTGAGTGGCCCGCTAGTCGCTATCTAGAAGTATATAATGTACCAAATAGATCTGTAGATTGTGCCTCATAATATTTGGTAATTGTATTTATTTTTTTTTTCAATATTGATAATACATATATGTAAAATCATAAATTCTTCACGCTATTATTATTATTTTTTTTTTTTTTCAGCTCAGTTAAGTGGATCCAATCTCTGTCTTTGAGCAATTCCACGATACCTTACGCTCTCACTCCTTGTTTTTGTAGGTAAGGAGGGACAACAATAGCTTTTATCTATTCACTTCTGCAGGTGGAAAAAACAATAGAATGAAATCTGGCAACTAACGCCCTCTAGTACGCAGTGCACATTGCTGCTGTTTCAGTCCACCGGCGGCCAGACGACGATACTCAGCTGACTCCATCTCCACCACCATTATGAGCAAGCTGATCGCCAGAATCCCGGTATTGGCCAAATGTAAGTCAAATGAAAGACGTGCCGATGCCTCCTGATGTGTTGCAGAGCCAGTGGTGGGGCAGGCTGGGACGGCACCGCCACCACAGTTTGGGAGGGCAGCGGTGGCCCCGGTGGACGGCCCCACTATTTTGCTGCTGCTGCTGCTGCGTTGTGGCCGGTTTTTGGTGATTATGTAGGACATTGTCGCATTGATTATATGGTTCCACACGTGTGTGATGTGCACTGTGGCAGGAGGGTTGTGGTGGTGACCGTCCTGCCCGGGATGCATCAGCCTAAGCTGAGTGTTATGATGTATTTGGCCTCAGGGATAGGGTGTCACTCACAACGGTGGTAAGATTGGCAATAAACAAATAAATTAAAGATAAAACTGCAGAATAAGGCCTTCCTCCCTTTCGCTACCAGCCCCCTCCCCAAACAGCAACAAGCTTATTGGAAAGATGTTTTTTTTTTGGTAGGGAAAGCCAAAATAGACTAAATTTTGTAATTCACCCAAGAGTCTGACGCCATATTTGGCTAAATGCGAAAAAAATACTAAAATTCCTTAAAATACTGATGAAATTAATATAAAATAACTAAACCTAATCCGTAATCTAACCTAACCTTGACCTGATCCTTCCCCCAATCAATTACAAATTCTAGTTTTATCATAATTACAATTCCAGTTGTCTTTATCAATCTATTATGGATTTGTAACTGATCAGGTGGGGGCTGTTGAAGAGTGGCGGAGGCTCCATCCCCCGCTAGGTTATTGTAGGGTAGATTAGGGGTTAGGTTTAATTAGTTCTTTTTTTGCATCACTTTAACCAATGGAAGGGAAAATAGAGTATATATTTAAGAACCAAATTATTGTTTAAATTGATTTGCATTTAATAATCTAATAATTCTTCATTATGTGTAAGTGTTATATCATTTGTTGGCTTTTAAAGGTTAATGATTTACTGATTGATCTACTGGTGTACCTTACAGCGGCCGTGGATTCTGCCACACCAAAATTGAACACATTTATGCGATATGCCAAGGTGGAGTTGGTGCCACCCACACCAGCTGAGATCGGTGGTGTTGCCCAAGGATTCAACAATATTATGAAGAGTGCACAGACTGGTGCCTGGAAGAATATTGCTGTTAAGGTGAGGCTGCAAATCCTGCTGCTTTGTTCTTAAGAATCAAAGCTTGTGATAATTATTTACTGATGTATTGATGATAATCATAAAAAGTGAATGTTTTGTTATTAATCGAGTACTGATTTTTCTTGCACCATCTCTTGTAGCATTATGATCAAATAATGCTAAGTAGACCTTCACACTCCAGACGGTAGAGGTTCTATGGAGTTTTAGGGCTTATGATAAGTCATTTTATTGTCCTTCACTTACTTCAATATGAATAAGTTATGATATTGCATAACTTAGATTAGAAAACAGTTTGTACAAATGTGAATAGATTACATAACGTAACATAACATAACAAATAATAGGATAACAAAGGGCCACCAGGGCCTATCTAGGTTATCCTGTATCAGTCGCACAGTGACCTCGTCATCAGTACTTAAAGATACACTTACAAGTACACAATACATTATATACTAATTCTAAATATTTGGCCCATTAACAGGGCTAAGTCCTGCAGCGAATTCCTCTACAATCTGTGATCCCCATACATGGGGATCATGTCTTGTTTAACTATAGTAAATTTCTTATAAAAACTATCATGCAGCACTATACATAATTATAAATCTAATAAATTTAAGTGCTTATCTAATCTGTTTTTAAACATTGTCAAACTAGTGCTATTTACAACCCTCTCTGGCAATGCATTCCAGAAGTCTACCACCCTATGACTAAAAAATATTTTCTTATATCTAACCTGCAGCCTTGCTTTCTAATCTTCCTGCCATGAACTGCTTCTAACATGTTGATATCCTGCCTATAATGGGGGTGACCAGGCCTGTATGCAATACTCTAAATGGGGCCTAACATAGGAATTATATAAGCTACGCACCACTTCCTTACTTTTATAACTAACATTTCTATTTATAAAACCCAGGATCCTATTTGCCCTATTTCTTGCTTCTAAATATTGCTTTAAAAATTTCATAGTCCTGTCTATCACTACTCCTAAATCCTTTCCCTCCTCTACTGCCTCTAGCCAGCATCCCTCCATCTCATAGCTAAAGTTTGTGTTGTCTATACCTAAATGCATAACCTGACACTTTTTAGAATTAAACTCCATCTGCCACCTGTCTGCCCATGCTATCAGCCTGTCCAGGTCTCGTTGTATTCTGTAATTGTCCTTTTCACCCTGTACTGCACATGCTATCTTAGTATCATCTGCAAACTTTGATACTTTGCTACTAATTCCTATATCTAAATCGTTAATGTACACCAAGAAAAGAAGAGGTCC
Source organism: Portunus trituberculatus (assembly GCF_017591435.1). NCBI lineage: Eukaryota > Metazoa > Arthropoda > Malacostraca > Decapoda > Portunidae > Portunus > Portunus trituberculatus. The sequence continues at coordinate 767,345 of NC_059291.1, forward strand.
TAGCACTGATCCTTGGGGTACCCCACTAACCACTTCCTTCCACTCAGACATTGCCCCATTTAATACTACTCTGTTTCCTATCAGAAAGCCATTCACTAATCCAATCAACTAACCTACCCCTAACCCATGTAGTCTCAATTTGTACACTAGCCTCCTATGCGGTACCTTATCAAACGCCTTGCTAAAATCTAGATATATAACATCTATGCTATTTCCATCATCTAACTCCTTGGTAATATATTCTAAGATATCGAGCAAATTTGTAAGACAGGACCTCCCTGATCTAAAGCCATGTTGGGTATCTCTGATCTATTCTCATTTAAATGCTCCCAAATACTACCCTTAATGATTTTCTCTAGTATCTTACATACTATACTAGTTAAACTGATCAGTCTATAATTATTTGCATCATCCTTCCTACTTTTTTTTAATATTGATGTAACATTAGCTAACCTCCAGTCCTGAGGTATCTCAGCAAACCTAAGTGATCTTTCAAAGATTAACTTAAGTGCTTCAGAAATACTGTCTACACCCTCCCTAAGTACATCTACTGAGCTAAAACAGCATCAACACAGTCTATGATTATTCAGTACACAAACTTAGATAATAAATGGTCTAACAAAGCCATTTAAGTGCCATATAAAAGCATGATATTAGCAAATTCATACATATATACTGGGATAAAATGTGAGTTTAGTGCAGTATTGTCAATATGGACTACTAAAGGATAGGGATGATGTGTGGATTTAGGTGGATCTCTTTTCTACAGGATTGTCACTCATAGACTGGATGGCTTTGTGCAACTTCCTTTATTTTGTCATATTCTTTGGCTCTGGTATTGTTAATAAGTATACCATTGCTTTTCAGGATGCCTGGCGTAATGTGCTTGTAACCACTGAAGTCCTGTGTTGGTTCTTCATTGGCGAGTGTATTGGAAAGGGCACATTTGTCGGTTACCAGGTTTAGATTTGATGATGTATCTTCTGTAAACTGTTTGTATGTATTTATAGACAGAACCATCACTTGTAAAAATTGCTATGAATATATGAGTTTTATGATTTCATGTTTGTATCTTCTCAAAAGCAGAAAAAAAAAAAATCCTGTGTAAATATCTTGTACATTTCAGTTTTGTGAATTCTGAAATGCTTGATCCTTGAGATCCTTGAAGAAATGCTGAATATTATTAGTACTGTGAAACAGACTCTGGAAATATGATATGTGGGAATCTATTATGATTATGTTGGCATTCCTTGTATGTAGCAGCTGCTACCTACAATATGAACTGCTTACTTGATTGATGGAAGAAATTCAGTACTACATAAAAAGTTGTTGTCATTGACATTACCTGCTCTATGAACAACATGGATTGAATTAGGTTCTGAATTCTACCATGTTGGCAGTAATGAAAAACACTATTCCAAATTTAGTTTACATAATTACATTTGAGTTGATAGGGGTTAACAAATAAAAAAAAAACCGTTGCTTTTGGAAAGTTAGGTAAAAGTAAAAAGGCTGGCTATGCCCAGTCTAAGCTGTTTCTTGTAACATCTTGCCAGGCTGGTGCAAGATTTTGTATCATCAATATTGAAAATCAATTTGTATTTGCTTGTTGCAGCCTGAAGATTACTAGGTTAGAAGGGCAAAGTGATACGATGGGTTAATTCACTACTTGGGCTTTATATATATATATATATATATATATATATATATATATATATATATATATATATATATATATATATATATATATATATATATATATATATATATATATATATATATATATATATATATATATATATATATATATATATATATATATATATATATATATATATATATATATATATATATATATATATATATATATATATATATATATATATATATATATATATATATATATATATATATATATATATATATATATATATATATATATATATATATATATATATATATATATATATATATATATATATATATATATATATATATATATATATATATATATATATATATATATATATATATATATATATATATATATATATATATATATATATATATATATATATATATATATATATATATATATATATATATATATATATATATATATATATATATATATATATATATATATATATATATATATATATATATATATATATATATATATATATATATATATATATATATATATTAAGGAACTCTCCATTGATGAACGGAGGGATGAAGGTGGTGAGTTTGAGGTGAGAAATTAGATTAGTCACGAATAATGAACTCAAACTGGGAATAATTTGGAAATGGTATGATTATATTGAGTTAACATAGCGTGAGAAAACAGTTGATTATGGAGAGAGGGAAGTTTTGAAACACGAATGCAAATGCTTATTACTTGAAGCTTCGTTTAGACTCGAACCATGACACCCTGCCCTCCCTTCTCTGGATCTTCTGTCAGCGGCAGGAATTTACCACACTTTCTTATTTTCTCTCATTTTCGCTATCATTATATCTCCTTTATTATAACTTAATTTTTCTGCTCATCCCTGGACTATATATATATATATATATATATATATATATATATATATATATATATATATATATATATATATATATATATATATATATATATATATATATATATATATATATATATATATATATATATATATATAATATATAAAGAATCGATTTTATACATCGAGCATTTCTATAGGCCCCGTGAATAAAGTTGGATTCTTTACTATTAGATTTTCTAAACTTAAAATTTATGAGATAAAGATCATAGAAAAAATATCATAGTAAAAACTATGATCCATCGTTGAAAGAAGTTAAAAGAATGCCGAATCAACACGTCTTGACGCTCCACTGTCCACATCTCTGATCCTCAGTTATGACGTCTGTCTAGTGTAAACAGTTGAAGCTTGGAGGACGCTGAAGTTTGGACTGGGTAGAGGTGCTTGAGCTGACCAACTGAACATATTCCGTCAAACAGACATGTACACTTGTAAAATTATGGGCTAGCAACTCTCCTGTTGCAATTTGAAGTTGAGCTAACAGTGTGGTGAAGAGGACAGATAGTGTAGAAGGCCTGGTGACGGTGTGGTGTCCAGCGGGTGAGGAAAGAAGAGAGGACTGAGAAAGGATAACTTGACGGATGGCGGTGAGCTGGTGACTCCCTCATGCTGTGATGGAAGGTAATGTGACGATTATTGTGGTGCATATTTTGTCGATGTTACTGTTGCAGTTTGGGAGACATGGATAAAGGATCGATAGGGAAAGTGTGAACATATTTTTAGTCTATGAGATGATCTTATGCTTGCGATTTTTACTTGGTCTTTCAGTAAAGGTTAAAAGATCCTCGATTAAATGTAAATATTTCAAATTTTGCTTTATTTTTTTTGCATGCCCTCCTAGTTATTCTAGGGATTTGATGTACATTTTGCACGCCTGTTATCACCAATAGTTGAAATTGTCAGTGAAATGCATTACGTAAATAACTACTATACATTCATGACGCACGCGCACAACACACGCGGCGTACACACGACCACGTACACGCACGGCGCACGTGTGCATGCTGTACGGCATACGCACACAGTACCGCACAGGCACAGCTCTCACGAGTCACCTCTATCATGATCCCGTTTAACAAACATTTTGCCAGACACCGACCGCATCTTGAGCATCCTAGCTCCTGACGTACAAACACAACCTTGTCCTTAAAAGCCATAGGATTACAAAACTAGAGAGCGAATGAAAGTTGAAGGAGCAACGCTGCCTTGTGTTTGTTGTCAGGTTGTAAAGTATCGAGTATTAATAGCATCGTATGATGTCGTATCTTGGCGTCGGCGCTCGTCCGGCGTACGCGGCCGGTTTCCTGTCTCAAACAACTCAAAACTCCACACGAGTTGGGCGATGAGAGAGCTGTTGGTGGTATTTTTAGCCAATTTATAAATCGAGTTGCTTATAAATACTCGATAAAAAAAAATGCCTATTATTGCACGTGATAGTCGGGAGAGAACGTAAATAAAGAGAGAGAGAGAGAAAAAAAAAAAGCGTCCGACTTATCCAATATCCGGCGCCTTAACCGCAACTTGTGTGTACTAGTTGTATTTACTTAGTTGTAACATCAGGAAAAGTCATGCTCTACATATCTATGCAGATCCAGCATTTCTTTGAACTTATTGATTGTCCTTGCTTCAACGACTCTTATCTAAACCCTTCCACACTTCTATACATCTCTGTGGAAAGCTGAACTTCTTGATATCTCGTGTGTGTGTGTGTGTGTGTGTGTGTGTGTGTGTTTACCTAATTTTTTTTATTTTTTATTTTTATATCTAGACCATGTGGGCTTTTCACGGAAATTTATGGACTAAAGGGGATACTTTTTGGGTACCCCCTATCTCAAAGCCCACCTGTTAGGAAACCAGTGCCCCGAGTGAGGAAGCCCAACCTACACTTGGACCGTGGACAGGATTCAAACCCGTGCGCTTGGAGACCCCTCGGACCCCAAAGCATGCATGGTTCTACTGTACCACGGTTCGAGTGGGGCTCATAGTGTCTCATCTCCTTGTCTCCATTTATCCAATTTTTCTTTAAAGTTATGCACATTATTTGCTGTAACAACTTCATCACTCATTGCATTCCACTTTCCCACTGTTCTATGTGAAAAAAACTCTACTTTCCAATATCCTTCACACACTGCCTCTTCCTAATCTTCATTACATGTCCTTCTGTCACCAGCACCAAGTCTTCCTTGTTTATTTTTTCAATGCCATTTACTATTTTATACTTTAATTGTTGTTAGGTCTCCTCGTTGTCTTTAATCTTGTAAGGTTGACAGTCCCATTTCCCTCAGCCTTTCTTCATATGTTAGGTCCTTTAGTTCTGGCACCATCTTTGTTGCTATGTTCTGGATCTGTTCTTATCTTCTGATATATTTTTAGAGCCCAGTGACCACACCACTGCTGCATATTCCAACTTTAGAAGTATCATGCTCATAATGATTTTTTTCATTATATCTTTATCCATGAATTGAAATGCCACTCGAATATATATCTCTTTGCAATTCCATAGTCCTCATTGCACTTTATTTCTCTTAATAACTTGGCATCATCTGCTAACACATTTATGTAGCTTCTCAAGCCCACTTGTATATCATTAATATAGGTATATATATATATTTGGAAAATTTTTGGTATTGAACCCTGTGGTATTAAAATTTGATGAGATGTCTTTTACCACAGTCTTAATTTCTTTTCCCCCAAAGTAGTCCATCACAGTCTTAATTTCTTTTCCCTCTAAGTAATCCATCATCCAACTTAAGATATTTCCTTGTATTCCTCCTGTTGTCTATTTTCCATAAGAGTCTTTGGTATGATACTATGTCGAACACCTTTTTGATATCCAAATACACTGTGTCGACCCATCCATCTCTTCCTTGTACCTTATCTGTTACTCTTGTATAGAAACTTAGTAAATTTGTTAAACATGATCTTCCTTTTCTAAGACCAAATTGTGAGTTATTTATAATTTATTTTTCCTCCAGATATTCCACCCATTTTTCCTATATTACAATTTCACAGATCTTTCCCACAACATTATTTAGTGTGTGTGTGTGTGTGTGTGTATACATGTGCACGTGCGTGTGTGTGTGCACATGCATGTGCACTAGTGACTACCCTTCTCGTTCATTGGAAGAAAAGAAAGACAATTTCATCATGTTATTTTAATTGGTCCTAATAACAACATGTATCTAATGGTGCTATACAAGTGAATTTACACACTTTTTCCAGGTAGTCACCTAAACCAGGGATCTGTTCAGGACAGAGTCCATGACTTTGGTGAGTACATATTGAATAGATACTTGATCATTCATTAGAATTTCATATTTGATATTATTCAACCATAAAAGTCTTCCCACCTTGTGAATAACTCATGTTTTTGCATTTGTTAGTAAAGTGGCCACCATCAGAAGTGTTGCAAATGATGATGGGCTATATATCACTGCAATCCATGGAGCAAAATATGTATATCATAGCTATTATCATAAGCATGTCTGTGCAAGAATATCTACAAGACAAGTTGCTCTTTTGTCATATACAAAACTATATTTACAAACTCAAACAAAATATGGGTTTGGAAATGTTTGACATAACCAAGGGTCTGACAAATTGTCATTCATACACATGGCTAAATACATTCAGCTAATACTTCAAGGTAGTACATTCTGTAAGTAATTTAACAAACAGGTTGGTATGTTTATATATGGTAATTTTGAATACCAGCCACTCAATGATATCACACTACTTCCTCAAAAATATACAAAGCTGAAGAGTTTGCATTCATCCATAGCAAAAAAAAACTATTATTCATTCAAGCTGAGAAAGTAGATATGAGTGATTACACAAATACATGATACTGCCAGTTACAACAAAGTACACAGTTTATTATTATTAATTTTTTTTTTTTTTCATGATGGTGAATATGCAGTATCTTAGTGCTTTGCTGGCCTGGAGTTAATGTTTAATTTTTCATTAATCATCTGTGAACCATGTTACTTTTCCCATTTAAGCTTCCCCTCTTACATATTTATATACTTTTTCTTTTCCCATTTAACTTTCCCACATCCCATCATGACACTTTCAAATTACAGGCATAGTGTTAAGAGTGATCACACAAATCAGCTGTCAACCAGTTGCTACATATGCTTTTCATTCAACATATTCATCATTACTGATCTTTGGTGTCCTGTGTACATTCTTTTAACTCCTTCCATAAGAGGCCATTACTGGCACAAAATGTATAAAAAAACATGGAATCATTATAATACATTGTAATTAAAAGCACAAGTGGATGGGGAGTAAATAAAACTTTGTTGTTCAGTGTTGTGACAAAATATATCCACTGTATTATGTCACCAGGGCTTAAGTAATGTGTGATCAACTACTGTTGTCCTAGGTATATTTTTAGCAGACAATTTATTTATTCATTTATTTATTTATGTCTTGATTGGCTACCATTCCCAGGCTTACTCAGCAGAAATATAATTTTCAATTAAATTCTCTATCCATGTTTCTTTTTTGTTACTTAAGGTAAATACCATTAACCTTACAGCTTGAATTTGTAAGTTACACCAGCTTCTTTAAATCTTACAAAGACATGAAGATTACCTTCAAAATTATTGAAAGAATGACAAATATATGAACATATATATTCCCAGATTTAAATAGCCATAAACTTCCATACTGCAAAAGCATTGTTTACAAAATTTTCAATGAACAAGAACAATTTCAGATGATTCATATATGTACAAGTGATAAAGCTTTGGCCTTTATTTATTTTTTCCTCACCATTTAACATGAAGTAATCCACATGCTTCGAGTTATTATGGTATACAACTATCTTTCACAGTAGTATTAGGTACTTGTCAAATTGCAGAAGCTCAAGAGTCTGCACAGTAAATCAGAAGGTACCATACAGCAGACACAGTGCATGACACATTGCTGACAAGTGCAAGGAGTCAGATCTCATGTAATGCTTCATGAGTATCAAATGTTCCACTGGATGTTACAAAAAGTGTTACCTTAATAAGACTTTTGGGTATCAATACACATATGACACAATACTAATACCATTTCAATATTGTAACATGAAGGCACATGAAGTATGGTAACACATTACAGTGAAGTACAAGCTTATGTATTTTCAGCATATTTCTAAGCATTATTTACATTAGTAATTGTATAACAGCTTGCCTTGAATAATTACAAAGCTTCAGTTTCAGGTATGGTTTGCCTTAACTGGTAGCTTCAAATATGCATAACAGTTTTGCTTTCAAAATAGAATGCTTTTGAATACTATTGATAATTGAGTAAGTACTCTATGTACTTTTTGCCTAGTAGCAAATAACTTTTCCCTCCAATTAACAAACTATTTACATTCTTGTCAATCCAACGCCACATATTAAAGTGTGTTGTGTATTTGTGTGTGTATTTACCTAATTTACCTAATTGTATTTACCTAATTGTAACATACGGGAAAAGTGTGTGTGTGTGTGTGTGTGTGTGTGTGTGTGTGTGTGTGTGTGTGTGTGTGTGTGTGTGTACAATTACATTCCATTTGAAATATAACAATTGTAAGAAACCTCAATAATTCCAACATACAAGCAGCTAATATAGATAGAATCTAGGAAATAATGGATTAAGCAGTATGAAGCACAATTTACATGTCTAAAAACTTAATAAACATAACTATACACAACATTCTTTTATAGCATTTCTAAAGATGTTTATATTTACATACTGTGTTGAATCAACATGTTGTATCATATCTGAGTCTCTGCTTTCTTTAAAGAGATATTGACCTACTTTAGGGATGAATCTGAGCAATGACAGCAGTACCTTATGTCACAAGAGTGAACCACTACTTACTAGCACTCACCACAAACCAACACACTTCCACCTAAACACAAACTGTCTTAAGAAGAAAGTATGATCATAGTGTTCAAGAATTTTCAACTGTGTATATACTTAGTAACTTAGCAAAATCTTATTCACAATCTGTAATTTGAAGTACAGCCCAACATAAACTTGATCTGTTAAACCATTGGATTCTTGTATTGGTGACCAGGTGTGATGAATCTTGCTTGAAATGGTCTCACGTCATTAATACTGGACAATCAAGCATTTAGTTTCAGGAGAAATAAAATAAATAGAGATTGAAAGAAGACGATATAATAAAAAAATAATTTTCAAGGACAAATTATAATTTAAGAGGCCATTTGCAATAGTGATAGATAACAAATGTCCATTGTGTGTCTGTAATTATCAATAATGAAAATATTTACATTGCAATGCTGACAGTGTTAATGGTCTGGAAATAATTTGATAAATTCACCTTCAAGACTGAAATCAGTTATATTATTATGATGGAGGCTTCTATACCACCTATAGCACACTCTGGAAAACACACACACACACACACACTATATATCATCCAGTAAATAGTGGATAGACATGAAATTACTGAAGCCATATAGAATTCCATAGAATCTGGCCAATCACTTCAAGATGCACATGCTGGCTAACAAGCTCTCAAAACTTGCCTGCCACCATTACCAGCAATGATCATCAGAACAATAAGCATTACTAACATGTGTAAGACAATTCCCTGGTGATGGTAATGTAGAGGAAACTTTTAGAGCTTCTCAGAGGACAGCAAGAGTCTCAGCATAGATTCCATGTGATGTCTCAGTGTGCTTCAAAGAACACCATAACTAATGAGTCACTATCCTTAATGCCATTAATAACAATGCATCTGTAGTTAATTTTTTTATTTGTTTCATTTTTCACTAAAGATAAATTAAAGAACAATCATATTAATTTAACATAAATAAGTGAGCCAGTAAACAAATTGTAATAAGAACAATAAGACTATGTTCAATATTTTTCCACAATGGTCTAGTTCCTTCAGACTGTGCCATTTATGAAAAGGTGGTTAACATTATAACCTGAATAATCTAATATGTTAATTTGAATTGTTGACCTTCTGGCATCATTGTCCCAAAGAAAGGTAAATAGGTAAAAGTTTATGCTTGCGAATGTCTTTGCATTAATCAGTATGGCAGTTTATATACACCTTCTCATTTTTCTGTGTGAGTACTGTAGCTAAACACCATGCATGCACATACTGAGTGTCTAAGAAAATCCTACACTTGAATACTACAATTGACAACACACAAAATTTGAATAACTTTCTGAAAATAGACTTCATAGTTACAGTGCACCCTTGCACTCCCACCCAGCTCTGTATGCCCCAACCTATCTCCACCTTGTTCACTGTTAAGAATGGCACTGTTATGACTATGATGATGACAGTGATAATTACTGCTATGATAATCTTGTCCAAACTTCATCCACAATGCAGTTCTTCAAAACATGTGCACTGCTTGTTCAATGGTGATTACTGAAAAATTACTGATATTATTCAGTGTCTCATGAAGGGACTAGCATTACTGTACCAAAAGGCACCAATCACAATAATGATGGTGACAGCATACAATAGTAAAGTAGAATTGGCATTCTGCAAAGGAAAGCCATATCAGCTCAGCTCATGACAATAAAAATAATCTGATTTCTGCCTCACTAATACAATAGCAATGAAAAGGCAGACTGAATCAATAATAGGCTGCTCCATGACAATGATAAATATTTTATTTTTTCTGATTCTTAACACATGCATTTGTTCTGTGAATATACAAGTAATAGCTTCTAACTTTCTAGCTTCTTTGTATTTTTAATGCCTCCCAGTTCCATGCACTCCATTCACACATAATTATTGAAAAAGGATAAGATTATTACAAAGATTTGAAGTTAACAATAATGACTAAAAGAAAACAATGGTCTGTTCAATAAAAATATAAAAATATGCTTACATAATGATTTACAAAGACCCAAGATTAGGGATATTGATGCCCATCTTCTCTACAATTTTCAGCTGTGCCACAGCAGCATCTCTCAGGGAGAAGAGATGAGCCATTTCCATCTCTGTCTTTGCCAAAGGAATAGCTTTGTCAAAAAGTTCTACTCCTCTCTTCAAATTACCACTGAAAAGAAAATAATTATAATAATAATAATAAAAATAATAATAATAATAATAATATCAATAATAATGACAGAAGGTAATTAACAAGTATTGAACTCTCTCCTCACAATATTACTATTTATTATGAATTCACTTTGTTTTCACACCAAATATCCCATCCTTCCAAATCCAAGACCTAAGCATAAATATTTTTTCACTTTATTTAACCAAAATATAATGAAAGTTTTTTTTAATAATGTCATGTGAAGGAGAAAAGGAAGAGAAGGCTACCTATGCATTTCCTATTTCCTCTAAAATAGTAATGTGATTTAGCTGATTTGTACCAGTTCATAAGAAGTTATTCTTGGAATTTAATTAATCCCAAGAAGCACTTGTTAGCTTAAATCAGGGGTTTTCAATATTTTTTTTTCCAGTGGAAAGCTTTAACTTGTAACTGATTTTGGCAGATCCTTCATAGATCTGTTGCTGGCTTTTGATAATAAAACAAGACTAAAACCAGCAGTCTTCTGCAATTATTTTGTCTTTATTAATTTTTATCATTCTACTTAGCCATGTGGTGTAGTTATAATTGTTTGTATATCTGTGTGTCTTTTCACAACGAGTTGTGGCTGGAGCTCCGAGGAGCTGCTGTTCTTAAAACCTTTTAATCCCAACACTACTCTAAGAATATATTTATGGAAAGCATCAAAGGTTATGTGTGCAGTAAATAGTGATACATGCAATGGTCAGAGTGTATGCACCTGTAAATCAGACAGAATGAGTAGAGAAGAAACAGGAAGGTTTTGGATACAAATTAATGGAGGGAGCAAGGTATCAGAAACAGGTACACTTTATGTGTTACTTACGTCTGTACTTCAATGGTAGCCAAATTCTCATAAGCAAGCTCGCATTTGTCATCTATCTCAAGGGCTTGTGTTATGTAAGACCGGGCCTGGGCAAGATCTCCCTTCCATTGCAGTATGAGCAGGGCACGGTGGACTAGTGTTGTGGGGTTGTCAGGCTCCACTTCCAAGGCCTTAACATAATAGCTGTCTGCCCGTTCATGTTCACCTTGATCACACAGAACCTGTTCAAAGGAAGTTCATAATGAAAGATGTGCATTACAGAGCCATCCTTGCAACTAATATATCCCTGAATGATATATGGTGCAACTAAGCTTGTATATATCAAATAGTTTTGTATCATCAGGAGTTATTAGAAGCAATGTTAAAAACTGCAATCAAAATATTTAATAATATTATACATTACCTGAGCATAAAGAACGTAACATTCTACACACTTGGGGAAATTCTTCAAAGCTTCATCAAACTTCTTCATTACTTCCTCCACTTTTGCCTTATCACCCAGCTGATAGGCATACCTGTTTAGAAGATTATATAGCTGAATAGATGGCATGAATATAGAAAAAATGTGCATAGCATTCATAAAGTACTAATAATCATAGTAATATGTGGATGCCCATTTTTTTCCCTAACATGCCTAACAACTGTACAGAGATTTGGTCATAAAATAATCCTCACCTGTAGTCTGTGTAGCAGCGCTGGACAAATGCGATTGGGAAATTGGAGTTGAGGTCAACAGCTTTCTTGAAATCTGACATTGCTGCATCAACCTTGCCTATTAGCAGATGGATCTATAAAGACACAATAATTTAAATAGTTTTGCATAATGTGTGTTGGGCTAAACTCATGAATAAAAAGATATTTGCTACTTTATAAAATAGATAACTTGTATAGAATTACAAGGAATATTGAATGATGAAAATGAGACTATCCTTGACTTAATTTCATAACTAATCTAAAATTTGCTTATACAGTGGAGCCTTGTGATAACAGACACTTCAGGAATGAGGGGGTGTCTGTTAATGAGAGCAGTTTGTCTGCAAGACCCTTAACCCCTCCCCTTCTTTCCCCTTTTTGGTAATTTACTCTCTTTTAATAACAAAAATATTTTAAACACTTAAACCACCTTATTCAATGATCAGTGCTGAAATAAAAGTTAATTATTAAGAGAGAGAGAGAGAGAGAGAGAGAGAGAGAGAGAGAGAGAGAGAGAGAGAGAGAGATACGAATGCTATACCTGTCCTCTATGGTGGAAAACATCTGAGTTGAGAGGGTCAAGGAGAGCAGCTTTGTCAAAGTCTCGAAGACTGTCATCCACTTTCTCATGCTGCATGAAGAGTGACCCGCGCTTCACCAGGGCATTTACCTTCATCTGTGTGACAAAAGTTATGAGGAATACTTTTCTAAATTCACTGCCATATTAAATTCATGAAAGAGAGAGAATTCAATTCAGCAAGTTGGGAAAAGTATGTTTTGTATTGAGGTTATGATAAATCTGTGGTGTTGGTGACAGTGATAATATCTTACTTTTAGTGGACTGTTTTCAATATTAATAAGTGCTGTCAGGTCATCCATGGCTTTCTTGCTCTCTCCCCGCAGCTGGTACAGGGTGGCTCGTAGCAGAAGGGATTCAACCTTGTATGGGGTGAGGGGGTTTGCTAACTCATTCTGACAACACTCAATTATTGACCCATAATTTCCATCCTGGAGATGTTTCTTTGCCTTCATGTAACCACTGAAACAATGAACACAAGAACTTCAATTATCAACTAATAATTTCAAAGATTTTTTAAACAGCTTTGAAATAGATAATGAAACAGGTATTAACTTCTCACCAAAAGAAAGCACATTAAAAGGCTGGCTTTGATATAAAAAATAAAGCACTATCCTTGGAAAACTCTTTTCTTGTGACTGATTTACAGTAATACATTAAGGTAATCCTGCTGTTTTCCTGAAGAACAATAAATACTTTCAAGTTAGCTTTCTCATGCTTATTTGGAATCTTTTCCACATAAAAAATCAATTAATTAATAATTCTTAATTCTTTGAGCACTCACTTGTTAGTGGCATTCTTCCCAGGTTGGTTTTCTGTTTCATCCACATCTCCTTCCTTCTCTTTGTCAACAGAATTAAAGATGGGATCCTCAGCAAAGGATTCAAAGAAGGTCTTGATGAAGTGGTTGGAAGGCATGATGGGCTCTCGCTTCTCCATGGCTTCCTTAGCATGTATTCGGCCTGTGAGGGACCAAGGTAATGTCACAAACAACAGTCTTCATGGGGAGAGAGAGAGAGAGAGAGAGAGAGAGAGAGAGAGAGAGAGAGAGAGAGAGAGAGAGAGAGAGAGAGAGAGAGAAAAGTCATATCTTATGTACTGGGATGCAACACTTCTCATCTAAAAGATGACAAGTGTTGCAGCAATACATTTTACATAAAGCAATGCCCTTAACTCTGGCTCCTTTAATGCATTTTTTATCTTTTATTTATTTACTTTCATAACAGCTTTGTATCAAGTTTTGTGAACACTGTGCCTTCACATTATCTAAGTGATGAATAAGTTTGTGTCACTTGGGTGGATGCATGTCTAATCTAGCTACTTACTGTGCCCCTGAATAAACTATTACGTATTTCAGTAACTTACCTAGTTCTTTCAGGACCCTGTCTACATTGACTAATGTAGCTTGGTTTTGGAATGATTCTATTATGCACACAGCTGTGAGATCCTCCAGAGCTTGTTCTAGGTCCTTCAGTACCTCACAGGCTTTGGCTCTTCTCTGTAAGGCTTTCACATAACGTTCATTCAGCTCCAGGGCAGCCGTGCAGTCCCGAAGTACGCATTCCCAGTTTTTCTGCATGTGTGGGGGTTTTATGAATGAACATAGTACATAGTGTTAACAGCTTGTTATTTTTAGGAAATTGTAAGTACCATTCAGTTTACATTCACAATGGATCTAAAAATTTGAAATCCATAAGACATGTGGAATGAAGGCAAAGTTTACCTGCTGTTCATAGGCAGCTGCCCTGTTTTGATAGAAGGTGGACAAGTCAACTTTATTCTCAGGTGGACACGCCTCAATAGCATCATCGTAACACTTGATGGCCTCCTTATACTTGCCACCCTTGAAGTATTTGTTTCCCTTGTTCTTGTAACTTTGTGCTCTTTCAAGTGGACTCTGAGCAGGAAATTGACAAAATATTAATAACTCCTAATAAAAGGAATATGAAACAAAGTAACATCAATCACATTAAGAATTAAACAATGGATGAATATTAAAACATGGTACACAGCTCTATTTACCAATGTTTTCTGCTCTTAATCCACAACAAACATGGTGACCTGGTGGGAAAGTGGGATTTTTTAGGTGGGGAAAGCTAAAATATGATCAAATATCACCAGGTCATCTTTAATACTACCAAAAATCTCCAGAAATCGGTAGTCTATCCTTAGAGACACTCCAACCTAGCATTACCTAACTTCATCTAACTTAACCTTGGTTAGCTTAGGTAATGATAGGTTAGATTAGTATTCCTAAAGAGGGGTAGACTACCAATTTCTGGAGATTCTGAATACAGATTTTTAAAGATTTGACTACCAACTTTTGAGGATTGTTTTTTGGTAGTAACAAAAATGGCACTGATTATAACAACAAAAAACTTCCACTTATTTTTTTTGTGATAAGAGATGACATTTGACCATATTTTAGCTTTCCCGCCAGATCACCAAGTTTCTTGGGGTGAAGAGACCCATGTACCTCGTCTTAGTGGTTACCAAACAAAGTTCAAAGATGTCAGAATGACTATGATGCTTTGTACAGTAGTTACTCAGACAAAATGTGCATGGAATAGATACCAGGCCTTGAGCAGCATCTGCTTAAAAACTAAATTGTGAATAATTTTTTCTAAAGATTTATAAAACAACCTCGTGCACATGCTTATAATGACACTTACTATGGCAGTCTTTCCCTACATCTTAACCTTCCATCAAAAGGGAAATGTCAAGCCATGTTTCTGTTATAACACTTGGCCAACAATATTGGTTAAGAGAATATTTCCCTTACACTTTTTATATAAATCTACTGACAAACTAATGATTCTGGATATTGCCTATTTTGAAATATCATATTTGAATTAGATTAACTCGTTACTTTGGGCATTAAATGCACCCGTCCTGTATTGATGTCATGTTTACACTTGACATACACATGACAATCTCTCTTCCTTTCATCCTTGGCTGTAGTTTATCTAAAATTATATTTAATATAGGACTGTATAGCTTATTGAATGTTTTCTTATTTGGAGATGGAAGAACAACACTGTATATCTTTTGGTACACTTGGCAATATATACAGGCTGTGTGGTGCTGCTGCTCCCCTGTCCTTGATATCTGAATTCCCCAGGTTGCTCCCTGCTGCCCATGTTTTTTTTTTTTTTTTTTTTTTAATACCATGTGGGCTTTTTCACGGGAATTTATGGGCTAAAGGGGATACCTTCTATCTCAAAGCCCACCCGCTAGGAAACCGTTGCCCCGAGTGAGGAAGCCCAACCTACACTCGGACCGTGGACAGGATTCAAACCCGTGCGCTTGGAGACCTCTCTGACTCCAAAGCGCGCATGGTTCCACTGTACCACGGAGGCGGTTAGGTCACTCCAGGGTTGAGGTGAAAACAGAATGGAGGAGTACAGCCAGTGCCCAAAGTACCATGTTAGGCTGGTTCTATTAAAGTATAACAACCTGAAATACGCTTTGGGGACATGAATGTAGTTCTTAGGGTCAGTAGTGGGGACAGAATCAGAAATAACGGGTTTAAACTTAAAAAATTCAGGTTTAGGAAAGATATGGGAAGAAACTGGTTTTCAAACAGAGTGGTTGATGAGTGGAATGGTCTCTGGTCATTTAGTCAGAGCTGAGTCAATAGGGAGCTTTAAAAGAAGGTTAGATAAGTTCATGGATGGGGATGACAGATAGAATTATAGGTAGCTTAAACATACAGAGACTGCCTCGTATAGGCCTGGCGGCCTCTTGCAGTTTCCCTCTTTTCTTATGTTCTGATGTTCTTTGGTTTTCATGTTTACAAAAGAAGCCATGCTGAAAAGTAAAAAAAAAAAAAAAAAAAGTTATTGTGTCACAGCACCTGAAGGCACTTCTTGGATACACATATGGTGTTTATATGAAATACTAAGTATTCGTATGAAATACTTGAGTTAAAGTTCTGCCAGGGAAGTCGCATGTTGAGAGTAGTAGTCATTTTTAGCAATGTCAGCCAAACAAATGATCTTTGTACAAAGGAATGTGGTGAGCTCATATAAATATCAGTCATGGCATACTTTATGTCATACCTGGCACCTGCAGCTAGTAACACCAGCACTGTGGCTACAGCACTAGGTCTATAGGCCCAAACTAGTATAGGCACTGCCAGAATGTCCTTGAGAGTGTTGACTCTGGTTTATCAATACGTCCAGTGGTCTCTATTATATAATTCAGTATTTCATGGTGAGAACACCTTGGTTAAAGCTCGCCTATCATGCCACCGAGACAATCTGAAACGGTGCGACTAAAGCAGAGGTAATTCTCATGTAACGTGGCTGTCGTCAGCAAGCCTGTCCATGTTGCCTGCATCACATGATGAGCAGGGGTCTCACTCCTGCATGACACACAAGGTACTTGGTGTAACCTTCTTCACAAGACATCACTGCATGCAAAACCACAAACATTCATAAATATTCCACTTACTATGTGAGCTGTATCCTCAGTGTTTGGTGAGGTGAGGCTTTCGGCCTCGTCAGAAGTCTGCTTTGGTATTGTTTTCTTCTTTTCTTGTTTTTCACTGGGTTGTTTGAATATGAAATAGTACATAGCATACCCAGCGGCCAAAGTGCCTCCTACCGCAAGAGCCACTTTCCATTTTGGGAGCCCGGTATCGTCCTGCACCTTGGACAGCGCCATGACCACCGTCCGTGTCTGTGAACAGCAGCAGACCGTACCGGCGGCGGCACCAACACCCGGCCCGTGCCGCATTGATTACACATTGGGACGTGCACCACAGCCCGTCTCAAACACCAACGCTGGACTTTTTCATGCATTAAATAAATTCATAGAACATGATTTATCTATCTATTAATATATTTTCTGTGTTTGTCTGTTTGTTTTTGTTTGTTTATTTATTTGTCTGTCTGTCTGTCTGTCTGTCTGCCTGCCTGCCTACTTTTAATTTCCTTCCTTTACCTCTCTCTCTCTCTCTCTCTCTCTCTCTCTCTCTCTCTCTCTCTCTCTCTCTCTCTATCTATATATATATATATATATATATATATATATATATATATATATATATATATATATATATATATATATATCTATCTATCTATCTATCTATCTATCTATCTATCTATCTATCTATCTATCTATCTATATATATATATATATATATATATATATATATATATATATATATATATATATATATATATATACACACACACACACACACACACACACACACACACACACACACACACACACACACACACACACGAAATCAAACCTGCATCCTGTAACGCTATTTTGGTTGATTACTAGATCAACGTCCACTCAATGACATTCATTGATATCACGGTGGTTATGTTGCTTATTATGGGCCATTCCATCACTTGAAGCTCTTACAGTCTTGAGTAACTTAAACCATTTGAGGAATTCACTACCGCATCTCACATGAACGAAGATAATGTAAATATTAGTAATTGTTCATATGATCTTGTCTATTTATTTGTATATTTATTTAATTATTTGTTTTATGTTAGACGTGCGGGTTCTGTTATTAAGAAGAAAAAATAATGGGAGCATTGGAGATGTCAGTTTCAAAGAAGAACGTACGTACTGTCCAAAAGAATAACAGGAAATGATAATAAGTATCTTGAAATCGTGTAGAATCCTTTGCGATAATGTGGGGTTAAAATTATCAATACAAGTATGAGTCGACACGTCACCTGTAGAGATAGCGAGATAGTGAGTGATGCAACAACAGCACCTTGAGGATTATCGGGTCACCAAGGTCGTTAGCCCTGCGTAGGTAGATACTGTAGTACGTCTTACATATATATGCGGCATCACGGCCATACCTTCATGGACAGAAATGATGCAGCTGGTGTAAAAGTTGCAAGGCTAATACGGAAAATCATGTTACTCGCTAAGTTTTATGGCACTCGCGCAAACTATTCATTTCTAGGTTAATTATCTTTATCATATTTATCCTACACACACACACACACACACACACACACACACACACACACACACACACAGAGAGAGAGAGAGAGAGAGAGAGAGAGAGAGAGAGAGCATTTGTCTTTCCAAAATAAAAATAAAAAGTTTATAGGGCGTATAGAATTGAGTGAAATAGCTGTATGGCCACAATACGAACATAGCAATCCAATGAGTGAACATACCAAATGCCAGCCTACACGAGGCTAGTCTTGCTCAATCAACTGTTCAATAATCTTAACCAGAAAATTAACTTGATTGAATTTTTTGTCGAGCTTTCTTATGCTGCCTGGCCGCTACTCTTATAGCAGACGTGTTCAATCAGTATTGCTTATATTTTTCCTACTCTTTTACCATGTACCATGATATCAGTCAATCTTTCTATATATATATATATATATATATATATATATATATATATATATATATATATATATATATATATATATATATATATATATATATATGCTATCTATTCATTGAACTTGAAACCATGGGCGTCGTTAGGCCTATTTTAGAGTTGAAGCCCCCCTAAAATATTCTTAAGCCCCCCACTGAATTAATTTATGGATAAATTACTATTTTTTAAGTACAGACAAATTCAATATAAATATGCAGGAATATGCAACGTTTCCCTGTTTGCAACTTGCCTGATAGTTTTTTTTTTTTTTTCATGCAGCAACACGTATATGTCTTTATGTGTTTGGGCTCTCTCATGCTTACCAAAGACGACTATATAATAGCTTTCTTCCATTTCCAGTTTCAACCATTTTGATTTCTTCAGCGTTTGTCGTGTAATTCTAATACGGTGCCCAAAAAGTTGTGAGCGAAAAGATCTTGCAAGTGCAAAACTTTCGCTCGCGCGCTTCGCGTACTGGCATCCTATGAATCTTCTGCTGTGGCTAAGCCACCCCCCCTCCCAGGTCTTAAAACCTAGTGACGCCCCTGCTTAAAACCCTAGCCGTGAATCTCAACATGCTGTTTGTTCATTTAGCGAAGGAACATTGCTCATACTCGGGTCGTTTTTTAGCACTTGAATTACAATGACTCATATACTGTGCTGTAAGAACATAATTATTCATGTCATCCTTGCGAAACATTGTTAGAGGTGACCCAGCTGTACTCTTTGACTTTCTTAACTTCTAAATCTAAAGGATGCAGTTGCGTTTTTTGCTTTTAGGTGTACCTAAACGTTTAATCTCCAAGATTTTCTTACATTTTTTTTTTTCACGTATCTGCATGCTGCTTACCAGGTTGATATTAGCCTACATCCTTAGCGAAACATTAATGCCAGAATTGTCATCTTAAAAGAAGTGATGAACAAAACAAGAAAAGAAAAAAAAAAACATCAGCTTGGATTCAAACTCCTTGGATCCTATGCCTATTGTTAATTCTTACTCGTGGTAATTAAAGCCTAGATACCATGCTAGATCGAATTTTCAGTAACAATAATGCACCTAGATAGGAGGCTGCATCTTTCAAATTTTACCGTCTTACATAATTAAGCTCTCATGTTCTCTCACGACACGGTGATCCACATCCCTCGATCCTCTTTGAGGAGCCGTCTTTGTCCCTCTACAAATTCGCAGGAAAATGAAGGTGCGATTTTGCTTTGTCCGATATTTTTAAAAAACATTTGCGACTTTTGACTTTGCAACTTCAAAATTCATGATGCAGTGAAGTCGCAACTCGCTGTATGCAACACCCAGTTATAATCACACTTGGCGTTCAATTCACATGAAATGGACATATATCTACCGAATCACGCACATTCTTTTCTTAAATAATTTCTTCTTCATTGTTATTGGTAGCCTGCGCACATTTTTATGAGGTATTCCTATTTTCTACCTACTAATGAAAATGCGGATACATGAGATAAAAGAAGAGAAAGGGAGTAACCGACGGTGATCACATTAATGAAATATACTGCACAATAGACACAGAATATTGATCAGTAAAATGTACTGCAACTTGTATTGTAGGGAAGTGCAGCATGATAGATCGAAACACCTGAATTTCATAGCAAAGTAACAGGAAAAAAATGAAAAAAATAAATAAAATGAATAAAATAATAAAAATCCTTGCCTGAAAATGTATGCACCATTAATGTAACATTCAGCTTGTTATCTCTCTCTCTCTCTCTCTCTCTCTCTCTCTCTCTCTCTCTCTCTCTCTCTCTCTCTCTCTCTCTCTCTCTCTCTCTCTCTATATATATATATATATATATATATATATATATATATATATATATATATATATATATATATATATATATATATATATATAAAGTTTAATAATATTGTGAAAGGTAGATACGATACCTAGCAGTATAGTCCCTGGGATAAGAGATACACTGAACTATAATCAAAACTATTTTCTTTGCAGTGTAATGCTAGAGAAGAAATTGGAATTATCACAGTGGGAGAAAGGAAAGAAGTCGATAAGTTTGTTGCAAGATAAGGAAGAAGAAGAAAAAAAATGTGGTACAGTCCCAAGGTGGAGAGCAGCATGGTAGCGGACCAATCAGAAGGCGCCAACTGTGTTTACGTGTGAGTCGTGGCGGCCGTCAGCACACGCCACCTCGCCCCCGCCACACCAACTTTCGCTGCTCCTCACACCACCAGGCCGCCTCACACCAGTTCCCGGCCTCACACACGTCGTCCCACAAGCAAGACTCCTCAAAAGATTCCTCGTGTGTCTTCTTACGTAATTGGCTGCCACCCACCACGAGACAGTCAAGGTACCGTGCATTACGCCAGACCTGGTTGTAGTCTAGAATCCTCCTCCACACGTATTCTTAGTACATTGTGCTTTCCCTCAATCATAAGTCCTTTCATATTTCCAGAAGCTTCTAATTCTCATGTTTTATAATGATATTAGTTATTCACCTTGTTCTTCGCCAGCGGCCTAATCTGATTGGCTGACTGGATACTAACGTTATTCTCCACCTATATCAGAAAAGTTATGTATGATAATTTTCCTATTATTAAGAGTGGCCTGATCTTAATCCAGCTGTGCCCTCATATCAATATTCAGAAATATCAGCCCCGCGGGGTGGGGGCTGCCTGTATAAACCACATCAGCGAAGGTAGCTGCGGTGGCGTGGACGTGTGTGTGTGTGCGCTCCGTTTTTGGCTGTTTTTATAGTTACCGAGTGGTGTTTGTGCTTGGTGTCTGTGTGTGGTGCTTTTGAGTGTTAGTGAAGTGAAAGTGTGTACTGCAGGTGTTAGATTAGAGTGAAATAGTGGTTAGAATTAGTGTTTGTGAGTTAAAAGTATTTTGGTAGAGCGAGGAGACTAGGCTTGTAACGGTCAAATTGACCTTGAAAGAGGATTAGTTGATCTCACTTATGCCCCCCCCACCACCGCAGTTCCCCCACCCCACCGTCATCAAGTATTTTTGTTTCTTAGCTACGTATAGTGTTCTTGTTAGTTAACAGATTGTAAATTAGTATGGCGGTAGCTACTGAGGTATATCAGAGTGTGATTGAGTGCGTGAAAGAGTGTTGAGGTGGGATTGGGCGAGTTTGCTGTGTGTAAGATGTGTGGACATGACAGGAAGGTCGTTGACTTTTCTGAGTGTATGGTGTGTAGGCTCAAGAGCGAGAATATTGTTCTTTCTCTTGAGCACCGAGAATTGCGAGAGGAAATGAGAAAGCTAAATGAGGGGAAAAGTGCGAATGAAGTTCTCATCTTTGAGTTGAAGGAGGAGGTTAAGAGGCTTGGGGAGGGAGTGGAAATATTAGGCAGGAGATCAATGTTAGGCCGAAGGTTGGACCTTCTGAGGGCGACAGGGTGGCTTGGCCCTCTGTCGGGAAGAGCAGAGTGGGGAAGACTACATGGGATAGGGGGTAGATTAGTTGATAGGATTAGTGAATGGCTTTCTGATAGGAAACAGAGAGTAGTATTAAATGGGGCAATGTCTGAGTGGAAGGAAGTGGTTACTGGGGTACCCCAAGGATCAGTGCTAGGACCTCTTCTTTTCTTGGTGTACATTAACGATTTAGATATAGGAATTAGTAGCAAAGTATCAAAGTTTGCAGATGATACTAAGATAGCATGTGCAGTACAGGGTGAATAGGACAATTACAGAATACAACGAGATCTGGACAGGCTGATAGCATGGGCAGACAGGTGGCAGGTGGAGTTTAATTCTGAAAAGTGTCAGGTTATGCATTTAGGTAAAGACAACACAAACTTTAGTTATGAGATGGAGGGATGTTGGCTAGAGGCAGTAGAGAAGGGAAAGGATTTAGGAGTAGTGATAGACAGGACTATGAAATTTTTAAAGCAATGTTTAGAAGCAAGAAATAGGGCGAATAGGATCCTGGGTTTTATAAATAGAAATGTTAGTTATAAAAGTAATGAAATTTTTAAAGCAATGTTTAGAAGCAAGAAATAGGGCAAATAGGATCCTGGGTTTTATAAATAGAAATGTTAGTTATAAAAGTAAGGAAGTGGTGCGTAGCTTATATAATTCCTATGTTACGCCCCATTTAGAATATTGCATACAGGCCTGGTCACCCCATTATAGGCAGGATATCAACATGTTAGAAGCAGTTCAGAGAAGAGCAACTAGGATGATACCAACATAAAAGCGCCTGGAGTATAGAGATAGATTAAAGGAATTAAACATGTTTTCATTTGAGAGGAGATTTATAAGAGGGGATATGATAGAGTTATTTAAAATGTTCTCAGATACAAACTACATACATCTGAGATCTTTCTTTACCTTAGAGGAGGGAAGTAGGACTAGAAATCATGGCAGGAAGATTAGAAAGCAAGGCTGCAGGTTAGATATAAGAAAATATTTCTTTAGTCATAGGGTGGTAGACTTCTGGAATGCATTGCCAGAGAGGGTTGTAAATAGCACTAGTTTGACAATGTTTAAAAACAGATTAGATAAGCACTTAAATTTATTAGATTTATAATTATGTATAGTGCTGCATGATAGTTTTATAAGAAATTTACTATAGTTAAACAAGACATGATCCCCATGTATGGGGATCACAGATTGTAGAGGAATTCGCTGCAGGACTTAGCCCTGTTAATGGGCCAAATATTTAGAATTAGTATATAATGTATTATGTACTTGTAAGTGTATCTTTAAGTACTGATGACGAGGTCGCTGTGCGACTGATACAGGATAACCTAGATGGGCCCTGGTGGCCCTTTGTTATACTATTATTTATGTTATGTTATGTTATATCTTACCATGAACACCCAAAGTTACTATTTCAGCTTTTCTGATCCCAGCAAACATTTCCTCAATATACTGTATGTGTTGAATAGGCTTGGGGACGTCACACAACCTTGCCATACTCCTTTGTTATTTTTCATTCAATCTGTTTGTTTCCCAGCCTGAATTTCATCTCATTATCAGTATACATTTCTTTGATGATATTTCTGATATACTGGTTTTGGCCGATGTGTTCAAGGAATTTGCTTCAGCTAATGGAATTGTTTGCTTCTTCATTGTCCATAAATACAAGGTACAGGTTTCCCTTGTTTTATTATTGGGTTATGTTCCTGAAATCCAGATTGAATAATGAATGATCAAATGGCAGATTGAAGGTTTAACAAGATTTAATTTAATGGGGAAGAGTAACTTAAGCCTAACTTGTATTGAGAGAAGAGAACACTTTTCCATGTCACTTAAAGAGGTAGTTTCCATGTCACTTAAAGAGGTAGTGTTGTAGGCTCATTATTTTTTATACAGTGGTTTCCCCTTTTAGGCCTATATCCACTGGCAAGTGGAGGAGAATGAGCTTCGGTTAAGTTAGCAGGTGCCACTTGGCAGCGAGTGTGGTCAACAATCCACAGCCTTAAGAGTGTCTCCATTATTGGCTCTTTCTTCCTTGTTAGTGTCTTTGCCATTAATGTAGAAGCTATCTTCTCTGCTTTCATCACGCTTGCTGCTTGTCTGATGACGGTGGAGACAGTGGAGTGGGGCAACTGCAGGGTAGGGTTCTTGTCATGAAGTTGGCTCCTTCATGGCACTTAACAATTTCAAGATAAGTTTTTCCTTGGTCTTTTGGCCTTCAGATCACCAGCACTAGATGTTGCAGGCCGTTTGGAAGGCATCACACTTTATATCACTCGTAATACCCAACAATTAAGTGGATTTTTTAGCAAAACACAAATGCTAGTGGTTGAACATAAGTAAATGACTGATCTTGATGCTACAGATGGCTTGAGATGGCTTTCCAGCTTTCAGACAAAAGATTACTAAAAACAACAATGCATGATTAATTGTCTGTGGCCAAAGAAAGGAAAATAAAACATTTAGATGAAAGAACCAATTGTAGTGAATGAAGGATGAAACAATTATTCTATCCAGTGCTGTTGCAAAGGCTATGCTAGAACCTTGAAACTTTCCTAATAATAATGATAATAGAATAAATTGATGAATAAATAAATAAACAAGTAAATAAATACTTAATAGTAATAATAATAATGATAATAATAATAATAATAATAATAATGATAATTATTATTATTTAATTATTTATTTATTTATTTTCACAAATAATAAAGACCAATTTTTTTCCATATATTGAAAACAGTTTTTTTTAAAGAACTGCAAGAGTTTTATTTTATTCTTTTAACATTTTTACATTGTCGCAGCCTGATGATTATCAATTTTCATTGTGTTAATAGCTACTTAAGACAATAAGAACAATAATTAATGCATGTTTTCATTCTGGGGTCCTGTACAATCATGTTTAGTGGCACAAAGCATCACAAGTCCTCCATTGACTTAACCACTCATATTTGTGTTAACCTCTCAGATTTGTGTTAAGACAAGAATCTTTGCCTGTAATGATACAATATTTATAATACGTACTTTTCAACAGATGAATTTAATGAATGTAGCAGCAGTGTTGGTCCTTGCCACCATATACACCACAACAGCCCTTAAATTGGAAGACTGTGAGGGTGAGTAATTGAACTTTTAATTTGTATTTTGTACTATTGGCTTCCTACTTGATGAAGCAGCTTTTCATAAATTTATTTTTAGCTAATTAT
Organism: Portunus trituberculatus; assembly: GCF_017591435.1. Taxonomy (NCBI): domain Eukaryota; kingdom Metazoa; phylum Arthropoda; class Malacostraca; order Decapoda; family Portunidae; genus Portunus; species Portunus trituberculatus. Next base: position 793,084 of record NC_059291.1, read on the forward strand.
CGTCAACTCAGGAATTTTGTAGGCAAATATCACTGGACAGAGAAAAAACATTTCAAAATTTTATGCTTTTTTTTTTTTTCAAAAGAATATAAATTACAGAATCCATAATACATCATTGTAGTTTGTGATTTATCTTCAATATAAACATTTGAGCATATGAGGTGTGTGAATAATGTTCCCAACAGTTTTATTTGATTTTATCAATGTTGAAAACCATTCTCACATTGCAGTGTGCATCACATTCATGACCAAGTTTTCGGAACAGCTCACATCAGATGAAAAGAAGGACACTCAACTTATTGAAAGAAAATTCAAGGAAACTTGTGCAGAAGCAAAAGGTATATTTTTAAATATTGTTTTATTTGTTGTTCTACTAAGTAAACACTATGAGGGATTATGCATGGCATCATTGATATTGTCCATCATCTGGCAGTGAAGACAGGTTACCATAGTTACCAAACCATTCATATAATTTTTTTTTGTCTGTCATTACTTTTTTTTTTTATTGGAATTCAAGTATTATGTATTATTTAGTTTACCTAACCATGGAGTGCTATGAATGGTTTGAGTTTGAAGACAATAGTGTACTAGGTTTTACAGAAGAATCACAACATTTGACCACATAGTTCTGGAGTTTTGTAGTACAGGCAACCCCTGCTTAATGAAGGGGTTACGTTCCTAAAAAAAAAAAAAAAAAAAAAAAAAAAAAAAAAATTGTTAAGCGAAACTTCGTTAAGCAAACCGATCATAACAACTGACTTGAACTTCCATTGAGAGTAAACAAAGTGAGTGTGCATCATAGTACAGTGAAAGGTTTAATGAAAGTAAAAATTATGAAAAACATTTAGGCAGTTTAAGTCATTATGATGTACACTAATGTATGTATGTACATAACTTTATAATGTTGATGATCTTAAATTTATGAAGGGAGGGAGAGTGAAACGGGAGACACTAACTGGCAACCTGTGGAATGTAAACAAAGGGTGCATCATTGTGTCACATACAAAACTTATGTACCACATTTGCACAAGGCTTTCCATTGTAGAGTCACGAGTTCAGGTGGTTCTTTTAGCTTGCAAGGAAGATACGGTCTCACCAGCCTTCTTGATAGAGTCTGCTGACTTGAAAATAGTAGAGACAGTAGATGGAGTCAAGATGGTGGCAAGCAATGCTATTAGTTTTCTCGCCTCGTGTCTGTGAATAATATTCAAAGAGACTTCCTGGTGTTCTTAGCAACGCTAGGCAACATTGCAGGGCGTTTTGGTGGTAAGTTGAGCGAGGGAAGACAAGCTGCTGTTGATGCTGTTATTGTTTTGAACAGGGGCAGTGAGTGGTGTGCGTGTTGTCCACAAGAGGCGCTGGTGAATTCAAGAGCCTGTCGGCTTGCGAGATACGGCGGTGGTTTCAAACTTGGAAAAAATTACCTGGATAAAACTTTGCTAAAGCGAGTTTGGTGTTCGTTAAACGAGCAGATGGTAGTAAAATGAAACCTTCGTTGTAGCGAAATTTTGTTGTGTGAACCTTCGTTAGGCGGGGGCTGCCTGTATAGGGGTCCTCCCTTAATGCGCAGGAAAGGGACACAGAAAATGTATGCATATCATTGAAAACGCACTAACTGAAAAATAATAGAACCTTACTTATATATAAGATTGGGACTGGGGACCCACCATGACTGACCCCTGAAACTGCCCCCTCCCCCAATAAGGACTCCCATATCGATCATTCCTGCATTGCTTTCTTTATGGCATCTTTACCTTTCACCATGTTACGCACTTTGGACTCATTAATAGTATAAAATCTGCCTACTTCATGGAGCTTCTCATCTGTCTCAACCTTAAAATCTGCCTACTTAACAGAGCTTCTCATGTTAGCCTTGGCTATGAAGTTAAAATATTTTTTCTTGAGCTATATCTGTAACACACTTCTCTAGTATTTTGGAAGGAGCCATAGAAAGATCACATATATTATGTATTACCAACCTACAAAGATAAAAAATATTATGCTAAGCAAACGTGAAACATGAAACCGTAACACAGGCAAGCTGGAATTCCACAACTTGGCTGGACCAAAACATAGTTTGACTGGTTTGTTATGTAATCATAAAGTAAAAAATTTTGCACATTGTGTAAGTGATGTAAACAAAGTGAGGGTGCGCATAAAGCAGGAAATGTGTGAACTGAGGTGCGCACTAAAAGAGGACCTGTGTGGTAAGAGTGTTGTTGGCAACTATTTTGATTTACCATTGTATGTATGCTTTTTATGTGGCAGTTAAGTTAGAATGTAAACACAGTCTTCATACAAATTTGAGGTTTCATTTAGTACAATATTTGTATAGGCCACCAGAAAGGTATATGTGGTTTGTGGTGTAAATTTAGTTTTACCTTCTGTTGTAACACATGCCAAGATGCCCTAATTCCACTTGCTCTACAGTGCTCTTATATAGTCTGATGATGGATGGTCTAGTATGGCTTCTATGGTACTATGAAGGTGTTGCCATATATTGATAGAGTAAAACAAAACTATACAGAGAAATTAAGGTGAGGTGACAAGAACTGCATGACCTAGCTCGGGTGGGCTCTTGACTTCACTAGGAGGTAGTGCATCTGTAGCAAGGCAGATGAGCACAACTAGAAGACAAAAGGAGACTCCCATGTTGTCGGGTTGGCCAGCTGGAGCCCAGCGTCAGGTTACAGGCAAGCCAGGCCATGCAGAAAATGGAACGTTGGGTAGGGGTATGGCATCTCCGACACTAGCACAGGGACACCACCATCTTTGTTATTCTGAAGGCAAATCATAGAGCCAATGTAAAAATGTTTATTCCTGCACAGAGCCATTCATTCATTGAAGTGAGACAAGTATGTTCTTAAAAAGATATAAAAATTCAGCCTGCTAATATGTTTTTATTTTCCAGGCAAAGAGAATCGCTTCTGTTATTACATAGGTGGTCTAGTGGAGTCTGCCACAGGAATTCTTGGAGAGATGTCTAAGCCTCTTTCATGGGGCATGCCCATGGACAAGGTGTGTGAAAAGCTGAAGAAGAAGGATGCACAAATCTGTGATCTCAGATATGGTAAGTGATGCGAGTTATAATTTACATTAAGTATTGTAATGCTTTGCTGTTGTAAAGGCGGTGTCACACTAGCACTTTTTCCATTGTTGTCGACGACTTCCGTGCTTTTTTACTGTTCCGTAAACTTTGTCGTCTTGAGTCAGACAAAATGTACCGTTTTCTTCTAGCATCAATTTTTGGTCAAATTAAGATCTATGGTTGCTAATCAAAGCTTTTATAATAAAATTTGTTTTCTTGCTAATTGGAATGATGCTATAATCTCAACTTAATAGAATCTTGATAAGTAGATGTAAATATATTTGTGTATATGTATTTTTGTTCTAGTCTAGCAGTGAAAAAGTGGTTCAGTTGTTTGTTTACATTTCTCTGGGACTGCAGTGCTGCAAGGCAGAACTTCTTACTGGCAACAGCTTGCTGAGGGTGAAGGAGCAGCCATGTTTGTTTACATTTGACAAATGCGACAGAGGCGGAAGCAAGGCTGTGTGTGACGAGTGTCGACAAAAGTTGACAGTCTTAAAAAAACTGACAGAAAAGTGCTAGTGTGATGATACTTTAACTCAACTAGGTACATATGATGATGCTGTAGCTCAACTACTAAGCGTTTCAGAGAGTTTGAGGGCACGTTTTTCTAGAATAACTTTGTAAGGAACACGCATATCATTATGAAATTTTGCCACAGTGTACTTGACACCCTCCCTGAATATCCCAATGTGTCAAGAATCATCAACAGTATATAATTATGGCACTTCTCCCTATAAAAACAGGAGAAAGTCACTTATCCCTCACGAAGAAACGGACAAGTTGTGAGAAATGGTATAAAAACACACACACACACACACACTGGGCATCATACATAAGGCAGAACTGTTATGAATATTAATTTTTCCTTACAGAAAAACAGATTGACCTGAACAATGTGGACTTGAAGAAGTTAAAGGTGCGTGATCTCAAGAAGATTCTGAATGACTGGGATGAATCGTGTAATGACTGTCTAGAGAAGGGCGACTACATCAAGAGGATCGAGACGCTAAAACCTAAATATATGAGAGGGGAACTGTAAAAGATAAGACTCTAGGATATTGACTGTGGGTGGTTATTTATTTTGGGTGCATCGTTAAGTTTGCCAGTACTGACCCTTGAACTGTATTAGAATTTCTTGCATCATTGGTTCACATGTAGCAATGCCAAGCATTGCTATATGGTTCTATATTATATACTGATTGATATCCATCCATTTAAAGGCATTGAATCTTGTTCTTATTCATGCGTGGTGTTATTTGTCATTTCGGGTATGTTCATTTACCTTTACCTCTTTGGACAAAGTTTTAGGTCTTATTTTCCTAATTGCCTAATCATTCATTTTATGTTTGTGTGAAGTTTATGTTTGCATATTTGTCATGCATTTGTTACATTACATACTTAAATATTGCAAAGCAATCCCCTCCTGTTATTTTTGACATTCACACGCTCAAAGTGGAGAAAACAAGATTTGAATTTTATAAGTGTTAATAAACTGTTTTGTATGAATTTATTTTTTGGATTACACCATTATTAATAGTAACAGAGCAATGTTGTAACATAAGCTCTGATATCAGCCATAACCATGGAGAAGTAGCAATGGAGTAGACTAACGGCTAGTGAGGCTATAAAAGGGAATCTAGCGTAGCACAATAAAGTGCTTTGGGTATGTGAAAAGGAAGGCTGAAGGTGAGATAACTTAGGAGAATGCTAAATATAATACATGACAGATGCAAGTGAGAAAAAAGTAATTGAAAACACTTCTAAAGTGTAAAAGATGACGACGAAAGAAGAACGAAGAGCTTAGAATATTGAAGATGGAATGGCGTAGGTCATCTGCTTTTGGAGTAACTAAGAACAAATATCAGATGTAAATGGAAACAAATGATAATATGGATGGTGCAGATGTGGCTTAAATATAAATCTTGACCAGGATGTGCAAATGGCATCTAAATAATTCTTGCTTTACTATTGCATAGAATTTAATGAAAGGTATTTACTAGCCTTACTAAAAATGTCCAGTTGGGGCAGTTATTCATCACTCTAGCTAAATTACTTAAGTATATCTAGAGATAAAGAGTAAAAATTAATTGAAATAGTTATGAACAACTGCTACATAAATACCTGGATTTTAGTAGTGGTAATATCTGAGGAGGATGTTCACTTGTGGCAATGTGAACAATAATTCTTTTCTCTGGCAGGCACTTGTCAAAGATAAGCACATTCAAGGTTTTCATTTTACTGATGAATGACCTTGACAGGAATTGCATCCAAAAAGACGAGATTTTCCGTTAAGTCTTGCTCTGGTCTTGCTACAGCTCAGCAGCAAGAGAAACTTGGAATGTGGTCTCAATCCTTCCTCATGGTGTGCCTGTGAAGCAACCTTGGGTAAGACATGTGTGGTCAAATAAACTTCTAAAGATTTCCTTTTATTTATTTGTTTATTTTACTTAAAAGAAAAAAAGGTAGGAGGACCACTTGTCAAAGGACAACAAAACTATAATAAAAAAAAAAGCCCCACTGAGATGCCAGTTGAAATTACAGGATAAGTAGTATCTGGAAGCCTCCTTCTTGAAGCTTCGAGTTCAAGTCATAGGGATGAGTGATTGAGAATACCGGTTATCTTGTGCATTAGAGAGGTAGTCAGAATAGGGGTAAGAAGAATGTCTTGTGCAGTGAGGTTATGAGAAGAGAGGTATGCAATTAGCAAGATCAGAAGAGCAATTAGTATGAAAATAGTGGTAAAAGATAGCAAGAGATGCAACATTGTGCAATGAAAAAGAGGCTGCAGATAGTCAGTCAGAAGAGAAGTTTATAAGGCAAAAAACTTTTGATTCAATACTGTCTAAAGGAGAATTATGAGTGGAACCTTCCCTATACGTGTGAAACATGCTCCATCCATGGACGGATAAGGCTTTTGGATAAAATTACCAGGTGAGAGAGAGAGAAAGAGAGAGAGAAAAAGAGAGATAGAGAGAGAGAGAGAGAGAGAGAGAGAGAGAGAGAGAGAGAGAGAGAGAGAGAGAGAGAGAGAGAGAAGATAGAAGAAAGGAAAGAAGGGAAAGGTTGAGTGTCACTGAAGATGGAATAGTTGTCTCAAAGACTGTGCAGATGGAATGGCTTAGGTCATCTGCTTTTGGAGTAACTAAGAACAAATATCAGATGTAAATGGAAACAAATGATAATATGGATGGTGCAGATGTGGCTTAAATATAAATCTTGACCAGGATGTGCAAATGGCATCTAAATAATTCTTGCTTTACTATTGCATAGAATTTAATGAAAGGTATTTACTAGCCTTACTAAAAATGTCCAGTTGGGGCAGTTATTTATCACTCTAGCTAAATTACTTAAGTATATCTAGAGATAAAGAGTAAAAATTAATTGAAATAGTTATGAACAACTGCAACATAAATACCAGAATTTTAGTAGTGGTGATATCTGATGATGATGTTCACTTGTGGCAATGTGAACAATAATGCTTTTCTCTGGCAGGCACTTGTCAAAGATAAGCACACTCAAGGTTTTAATTTTACTGATGAATGACACTTGACAGGAATTGCATCCAAAAAGACGAGATTTTCGGTTGAGTCTTGCTCTGGTCTTGCTTCAGCTCAGCAGCAAGAGAAACTTGGAATGTGGTTTCAATCCTTCCTCATGGTGTGCCTGTGAAGCAACCTTGGGTAAGACATGTGTGGTCAAATAAACTTCTTAAGATTTCCTTTTATTTATTTGTATATTTTACTTAAAAGAAAAAAAGGTAGGAGGACCACTTGTCAAAGGACAACAAAACTATAGTAAAAAAAAGCCCCACTGAGGTGCCAGTTGAAATTACAGGATAAGTAGTATCTTGAAGCCTCCTTCTTGAAGCTTCGAGTTCAAGTCATAGGGATGAGTGATTGAGAATACTGGTTATCTCGTGCATTAGAGAGGTACAGTAAGTCCTCGTTTTACACTAGAAATGCGTTCCTCAAAAAGCTATTGTAAACCAAAATTAGTGTAAACCAAACCCATTTTAACATGTATTAGATAGGAATACGTTCCAGCTCAGTATGAAAGTCAATCGAAAAAAGTGAACAAACATCCATCTCAACCTTCAAGGTTTCAATAATAGACAGGGTCTTTTCTGAAATGAGGCTCAACGAGAGTGGGGCATGCTGGCGTGTTTGGCTGTCTATCCAAATTTTAAGTAAACCCTACATCTGATCCATAATGGGTTCCCGATGTTTTGTCAGCAATTTTACCTGCAGGCTTGAAGCATTAGCTGCTGCCTCCTTAACACTTCAAGCATTCCTCAAAACAGTAGCAACTGTGATAAATTCTGGGAACGGCTTATGGCTGACGAGCCTTCCCCAAGTTCTTTTCTTTTGACTATATCAAGCTTCGTTTCCAACATTAAACTTTTCCTGGCTCGTTCACACTTACCCACTTCTTCAAGATCCAAATTACGTTTCGGTGACATTTTGGACAGAAATTGGTCTTAAATGCAGAGAATAATGTAAGTAAATCACCGAGCACAGTCTCACTGTTATATTTTCGTCGTGCTGGCGCGAAAGTGACTGGTTTGTTGTTGGTCCGACACTTCGACCAGTGCTTCCATGAGTTGATGAAATCTTACCCTAGATTCGAGTGTTTTACTCTAGATTGTCGAAGTTCCCCATTAATTGTTGATTAATGCACTCTTATCATACATAAGTTTAAATATTCCCCCCCCCACCCCCAAACACACACACAGGACTACACACTACAGCCACTACTGCAGCTGCTCTGTGTGGACTCGTCCTCGCAAGTGACTGATGGATGGATGGATGGATTTTGTTTAGGCGCCTCAACATCTGAGGTCATATGGCGCCGTTACAAAAAGGTAAAAAGAAAATATGAAAGAAAAGGAAACAAAGGGATTAAAAACTATAATAGTAAAAACATCGTAAAAACTAACTAAAAGCAATTAAAAATTATGCAATTAAAAGTATCTAAAAAACAAATAAGTAAATACAATAAAATTAAATAAAATTCACATATTTGGGAGAAGGCCCGCTTCTCCCAAAAAACTAAAAACATCATGGCCTTGGGCCAGGCACTCTGGCCCAAGGACCTTTGAGATATAATAGACACCGCCGCGGTAGAGGTAGCGGTGTCTTAAATCAGTCAAACTAGGGCACTCCACTAGTAGGTGCCGCACCGTAAGCGGCACCAGGCAATCATCACAGTAAGGTTGAGGGTCCCTGGTCAGGAGGTACCTTTGTGTAAGGTACGTGTGACCTATACGAAGTCGCGCCAATAAAGTCTGTGCACGGCGATCCCGGACATGGGTGTAAGTCCACTGAGGGAATGTGGAAGTAGTAATCTCTCCCATTTTTGAGGTTGCAACTCCCGTTAGCCATCTCCTCTGCCAAAGTGCAGCAACTGCCTCACGAATTACAGGAAATACATCTCGGAACGGAATAGGGGCAAGAGATGGAGCGCGACTTGCTGCCTCTTTAGCGAGGCGGTCTGCGTGTTCATTCCCTGGAACACCAACGTGACCAGGGACCCAACAGAACCCAACACGATATCCTCTTCTGGTAAGTAGGTATAGCCACTCCAGGGCTGATAAAACCAGAGGATTAAGGGAGACAGTGCAAGAGAGAGCAGTAAGAGCACTGCGACAGTCACTAAAAATTGTAAAAGACGAAACCGGGAGAGTAAAAATAATCTGTAAAGCTAAAACTATGGCAGACAGCTCCGCAGTAAAGACGGAGGCTACCGAAGGAAGGCTGCCACACCGATAAAAAGAGGAGAAAACTACACTAAACCCGACGCCTGCGTCGGATTTGGAACCATCAGTAAAAACAGGAGTGTCATTAGAATGGATAAAAAAGTGTTCTAAAAACCGAGTGTGCGACAGAGCTGGCAGAAAATCCTTCTTGCCATCCGTGGCAGGAGGGCATAATGAGATAACTGGAAGTTGCCAATAACCAACTCGCGGGAGACGGAAAGAGTACACAGGAGTGGGGTCGATAGATAACTCCGCCATGAGATTTGCAACTCTAAGGCCAAAAGGTTTAGGGAGACTTGGTCGAGTGACATACGCCTGCGAGCGCGAGTCCCGCAATATTGACAGACAGGGGACAAAATCAGGAAGACGGTGGGTGCGAAACCAACACCGGAGCATCGAAGACTGGCGCCGGAGGTCGAGCGGCCAGAAACCAGCATCCACTAGTAAGCTAGGTATTGGAGATGTCCGAAATGCACCCGTAGCCAAGCGGACCCCTGCATGATGCACGGAGTCAAGCGTGCGTAGTCGTGCATCCGTTGCAGAGGAGTAGATCTCACAACCGTATTCCAGCTTTGGAAGGATTAGTGTACGGTGAAGCAGCAGCAAAGTGTCCCTGTCCGCACCCCAAGAGGTGTGACTTAAAACCCGAAGAAGGGATAATGCCTGCCGACAAGACACCTTAAGAGAACGGAAATGGGGAACCCAGGTGAGACGGTTGTCAAACAAAAGCCCAAGATATCGAGTCGCCTCCACGCATGAGAGGCGTCTATTGGCGAGGTATAAATCCGGGTCTGGATGGACACCACGGTTGCGACAAAAATGCATGGCTACGGTCTTCGAGGTGGAGAATCGAAAACCGTTCATGTTGGCCCAACTGGACACCCTATTGATCGCCAGTTGGAGCTTGCGCTCAATCAGTGACATCCTAGCAGCAGCAAATGAAATACATAAATCGTCAACATATAAGGAGCTGTGAATGCCATCTGGGAGAGTATCAATAACACCATTTATGGCGACTGCAAATAATGTAACACTAAGAATACTTCCCTGTGGAACGCCATCATTTAGAGCAGTAGCCTCAGAGAGAACACTCCCCACACGAACCCGTAAAAAGCGTCTGGAAAAAACTGCTGGATAAAAAGAGGGTGGCCACGAAGGCCAAAATTAAATAAAGACTGTAAAATACCATGACACCAAGCCGTGTCGTAGGCCTTCTCCAGGTCAAAAAACACTGTTACTTGATGGTGGTGATTAGCGAAGGCCTCACAAATGGAAGACTCTAGGGATAAAAGAGCATCAGTAGTAGACCTCATCTTTCGGAAGCCGTACTGTACCGATGACAAGTACTTCCCCCTCTCCAAGTACCACATGAGTCTTACATTTACCATCTTTTCTAAAACTTTACAAATGCAGGATGTCAAAGATATAGGACGGTAGTTCGTAGCCTGGAGATTATCTTTCCCAGGCTTCGGAAATGGGAGAACCACTGCCACAGCCCAAGAAGATGGAAAGTCACCGGTATGCCAAATCATATTATAAAGATTTAAAAGAAAGTTAAAAGCACTGTCAGACATGTGGCGCAAGAAGGCATAAGGTATATCATCTGGCCCAGGAGAAGAGTCGTGACACTGGGACAAAGCAGTCCGCAACTCGGAAGCAGAGAAAGGGACATTATAAGACTCCTCCAGCGGAAGAAAAGTTTATGCCGAGAGATTCCATTCTCTGGCGGTGACGTGCGCCCGGGCTGCAGGATGCCTCCGGGAAACACTGGCAAAGTGCTCCGCGAAGAGGTCGGCGACAGTCCTAGGGTCTGCCACCGTTCGCCCAGCAGACAACAAAATTGGTGGGGAAGGAGCAGAATACTTCCCAGCAATTCGGCGGACTTTGTTGAAGACATCCGTAAGAGGGTGCGGACGTTTATGGAAGAGACATAGGCTTTCCACGAGGCTCTTTGTGCCTCTTTCAAAACGCGGCGGGCCCGAGCTCGGCAGCGCCGAAAAGCTTCCAGGCACTGCGGGTCCCCACGATGTCGCCGGAGACGAGAGAAAGCTGCCCGTTTCTCTTTCACCGCTGCAGTGCATGCTGCGTTCCACCAAGGAACGGGACGCTTAGTAAAGCGACCTGACGTCCTAGGGATTGTCTGAAGCGCTAAAGAAATTTAAAAAATCGGTAAAATAATCAACAGCCTCAGCACAAGTAGAAAAGTCAGCCAGCGGACGGATAAAAGAGCTAAGGTCTGTGAATCGACGCCAATCTGCCTTGTCTAAAACCCAGCGTGAGGGCCGGGACTGTGGCTCAGAGTTCACAGATTCCAATAAAATCGGAAAGTGGTCACTACTGTGTAAATCTGGTAAGACTCGCCAATTAAAATCAAGTAAAGAATTAGATGTACAAAGAGAAAGATTGATAGCTGTAAAAGTCCCAGTAGGACTGTGGAAATGTAACATCCCCAGAATTTAAAATCTCCAATCCCTCATCCTCAATAAAAGAACCAATTAAAACCCCACAGGGATTACTAGCACCTTCATCCCACAATGGGTGACAGCCGTTAAAATCTCCCAACAAAAGAAAAGGCGGAGTCAGCTGACGCACCAGGCTGTCAAGCTCACCCCTGGAGACAGGAAGCCAAGGAGGGAGATATAAACTGCAAATGGTGTACAGTCGTCCCATAAAGACCTTAACCCCTTCAATACGGTGACGCCTATGTAGGCGTCATGAAGCCCCAGTAACATATACGGTGACGCCTATGTAGACGTCACATTTCTTTTCTGAGCTTTCTTCAGTTCAGTTGTCCCGTATAGTGTGTTGGATACCAACTACACACGCCGTATGCTGTCCTTGAAATCCTAGTGCTCCTCCCACCATCCTTGTCTCCACCAATCACTAAAGATAAGCTACATGGGTCTAAAATTACCCAATGGCATAGACTGTTCCCATCTCTCTCTCTCTCTCTCTCTCTCTCTCTCCATTCCCTCCCTCCCCATCTCCCTTTCCTCCCCCTCTCCCTCTCGAAAGATAAGTTACATGCGTCCCACCTTGTAACATTCGTGAAAACACACAAACACACACACACACACACACACACACACACACACACACACACACACACACACACACACACAGCCAGATGACCGGGGTTCGATTCCCCGGCCGGGTGGAGATATTTGGGTGTGTCTCCTTTCACGTGTAGCCCCTGTTCACCTAGCAGTGAGTAGGTACGGGATGTAAATTGAGGAGTTGTGACCTTGTTGTCCCGGTGTGTGGTGTGTGCCTGGTCTCAGACCTATCCCAAGATCGGAAATAATGAGCTCTGAGCTCGCTCCGTAGGGTAACGTCTGGCTGTCTCGTCAGAGACTGCAGCAGATCAAACAGTGAACACACTCATACACACACACACACACACACACAAATACAAAAACAACAAATTTTCTAATCTCTCTCTCCTCCCTTCGTTTCCCTCTCCCTTCCCTCCCTCCCCCTCTTCCTCTCGAAAGATAAGCTTCATGGGTCCTGCTTGTGTCTAAAATATTAGCAAATGTCACACTCTCTCTCTCTCTCTCTCTTTTTCTCTGAAGAGAGAAGCGTCCACTTTCCTCTTCGAAGGCGATATAGTGACTAAAAAATAGCAGCATAATACACAAAGACGACAAGTATGACAAGCTTGCACGAGTTTCCCGTATATCATACAGGCAGGCTCAAGGTTTTCATTTTACTGATGAATGACCTTGACAGGAATTGCATCCAAAAAGACGAGATTTTCGGTTAAGTCTTGCTCTGGTCTTGCTACAGCTCAGCAGCAAGAGAAACTTGGAATGTGGTCTCAATCCTTCCTCATGGTGTGCCTGTGAAGCAACCTTGGGTAAGACATGTGTGGTCAAATAAACTTCTAAAGATTTCTTTTTATTTATTTGTTTATTTTACTTAAAAGAAAAAAAGGTAGGAGGACCACTTGTCAAAGGACAACAAAACTATAGTAAAAAAAAGCCCCACTGAGGTGCCAGTTGAAATTACAGGATAAGTAGTGTCTTGAAGCCTCCTTCTTGAAGCTTCGAGTTCAAGTCATAGGGATGAGTGATTGAGAATACCGGTTATCTTGTGCATTAGAGAGGTAGTCAGAATAGGGGTAAGAAGAATGTCTTGTGCAGTGAGGTTATGAGAAGAGAGGTATGCAATTAGCAAGATCAGAAGAGCAATTAGTATGAAAATAGTGGTAAAAGATAGCAAGAGATGCAACATTGTGCAATGAAAAAGAGGCTGCAGATAGTCAGTCAGAAGAGAGAAGTTTATAAGGCAAAAAACTTTTGATTCAATACTGTCTAAAGGAGAATTATGTGAAGCATGCTCCATACATGGACGGATAAGACTCTTGGATAAAATTACCAGCTGAAAGGGGGGAGAGAGAGAGAGAGAGAGAGAGAGAGAGAGAGAGAGAGAGAGAGAGAGAGAGAGAGAGAGAGAGAGAGAGAGAGAGAGAGAAAAAAAAACTAGCAGACACACTCAGAATACCTAATTTCACAGTAGCTATTTTAGTTAAACGTGAGATATGAAGTTTCTAGTTTATATTATTTACGTAAAGGTCAGACCCAAGATAGAAGAAAGGAAAGAAGGGAAAGGTTGAGTGTCACTGAAGATGGGATAGTTGTCTCAAAGACTGTGCAGAATTGCTACATGGAGGAATTGAGTTTTTGAGGCACTGAACAATACTATGTTTGCTCTGCCCTAATCAGAAATTTTAGAGATCAGGCATTCTGTTTTCTTCCTTCACTGGTAGAATTGTGGAGTTGGATATCTAATGAGATTGTCTTTCCTGTAGAAAATTCTATACTTAAGCCTTGTATGAATGTCTTTTTTAAACAATTTTCTTTCAATCTTGCCAGTTTTTTACCTATTCATTGCCTTTGCTTCTCTCCAATACCTTTTGGTGAGGTTACAAGTGGAGTAACACAGGGACCTGTATTTCTACCTATTATGTTTCAGATTTACAGAAATGATATACAGAGAAGATTAAATTAGCTATATTGATGTTTGCTGATGATGCAAAATTGCTAAGAACTACAAAGAAACAGATGAGTGAACTCTTGAAGGGGTGTTGATTTCATTATGTCCTGGGAATTCAACAGAAATGCAGGATATGCTGAGCAGCATCTCTCAGTTTCAGAGGTGCTTCTAACAATAGGAAAAGTGCCGGACTTGTATTAACTCCCAATAGGATTATTTTAATATGGACAGCAGTGATGGGAATACAACATAATGCTAAATTGCTTTATCGAGACAGTCTGGACACTTTCATATTGCACCTTGTAGTTTTTATGTTATACTACAACCCAAGAGAGGATAATGGATGATGGGTTGTAACAGTGCTATTGAATCTACCAATTCCATTTGTATTCACCTGCACTGACATTTTTTTTTTTTTTTATGTGAAATGCTGCCAGGTTAATCATAAATGCAGGTGAACTATGATTCAAGAGGAGCAACCTTTCTTAAAATCAATTTGTCATGTGAAAACTTGTAAATCTGGAATAACTTTGTATATACATATTTCAAATTTTTTCAGTGAATGAATTTTTTTCAATATCAAAATCTTAATGCATTGCTACAGATGCACATTCAATATCTGTATATTTGGACAAAAGGAAATGATTGTACTTGCAGCTTCAAAACTTGTAAATCATATGCTTATAGAACAAGATTCACCTGCACTCAATGCATTCAATAGCACCGATGTGTAGGTTAATACCTCACTCAATGACTAATTACTATATGTAACCTAAAGAGCCCCATGATACAAAAATCAGTTTTCCAAGGAAAATATTAACAGTACAAGTTTAGAAATATATCTGTATCCATATGCTACACAGGTGGGATCCTAAAACAATGTGTGGATGGTCAATAGGTGTACTATGCAACAGAAGAGATTTAAGCTTGTACATATTTTTTGTAATACAGGCAATACATGTCTGAGCAAGTGAAATGCAAAATTTACTTTTGAATCAAAATTTGAAAGCGATCAGTACAATACACAAGCAACATTTACTACAAAAGTTCATTAGTTAATGTAATTAGTGGCTGTGGGAAAATGCAAATCACAAGGTTGTGACAAATTTTATAAGTTAAAACCAAAGATGGTAAATCATTTGTAAAGCTGAAGTATTCCAAGAAAATTCACTGAATACTCTTTAGCAGATCCATCTTAACCACTGTTTTGGTTCTGACTTGCTGAAGGTTTAAAATGATTCATTATTCTGCATAATATATCTTATTTCAACATTAATGCTATATTGTCAAGGTAGAATAACCTAGCCTTCTGCTACTGTTTGTTGCTGTTCTTAGTGTTCCTGCTGTGACTGCTGATGGTGCTACTAACAGCAGTAAAGCTGTGTCCTATGCGAATTACTTCTCTAAACAGAACTGAGTTATCAGTTATATACTTGTAAGCAGTCATAGGTGTAGCTGACAGATAGAAATTTATTAAACACACATTTCATTATATATATATATATGTGTGTGTGGAGATGATGGTCTACTTGAGGAAGGGAACGCTGTCCATTGGTGAATCCTGGATGAAGTTGGCAATCTCCTGGGCCAGCACGGTGCCCTCCTCCACGTCAGTGCATGGCCGACACATGCAGTCAATGGGTGCTCGTGTCAACACCTGCCACCAAGGAACACAATGAACACATGCTGCTGCTGTTCAATACAATCACTTGATAGGTATGCATTTCCTATATGAGGAAACAAACTACTTTTCTTAAAAAAAAAAAAAAAAAAAAAATAATAATAATTCATCAAAAATATTGATTATTTTCCAGAGATCTTTTTTTATGTTCTATATAATACTTCTACCTATTTGAAAAATCTACACTCATTAATCATGATATAGAACATAACTGTCCTACTCATTATCTAAAAAAAATAATAAGCAAATGAAGCATTCTGAAATGTAAATTTACTTGCATTGAGGATAATGTGAGTGGAAATTTTGACATACCAGTTACTATAAATCAAAGTAATGAATGTACTTCTTGGAGAATTATAATGTACATCTGTAATTATGATGTTGAGACTCATTCTACGTTTCAGTATGTTTTCCTTTTGTCTTTGTTATTATTACTGTTTATCTAATTTGTCATAAGCATTTTTCAAAACAAACCAAAACTCCAAAGTACATAACTACCACAGTCTTAAGACGAATTTAGTCCCTTCATATTCTACAAAAGGCTTATACAATACATATCGTCGTTTATGACAATGACCTTACTTCATTCTGTCCCTCCTACTTCAAAAACCTGATGGACTGGCTTAAAGCTCGAGCAATTCATACGCACTAATTAGGAGGCACTGCTAGAGGGATGCAAATTACAGTATGTGCTGGCTTATATTTAGTTTTGAACAAGTTTTTCATGGCTTTACAGTGACCATTAGTAATGAGGAGAGTTGGAAATTTTTTTATCAAGCAGCAAACAAACATACAAACAAACAAACAAGAAATTGCTGATGAATGAGTGAAGCAATTTTTTCATGGTGATAATTGATTCTACGTGTTGATTTTACGTGGTACTTTCCAACTATCTTGGATGTTTTCTCCTCCCCCCCCCTCACCATGAAGTTCATTGATGTTATATAAGACACACTCACTTACCTAAGAATGTTCTACGAGGGTGTGATAATGTGATGCGTAACTCGAATGTTGCTGTCTGTCCTCATTAAAAGCTAGTGACGGAAAGATACTTAGTAGCGCGACCATTTTCACTATTGGAGAGCACTGGACAACTGAGAGTTGAGTGCGCCATCTTCTGAGCATCATCCATGACTCTCGAAGCTCCAGACTACGAAGCGAATTGTTTCGTAGGCAGTTACTTTGATAATTAAACTCGCTTTGATCAATGGACGTAGGAAGTAGAAGGGAATTATCATGTACTTAGTACTGAAATATTGATGATAAACTATGCTTCTTATGATTTAGGCTATATAGGTACAATGAAATACTAAAAAAAAAAAAAAAAAAAAAAATAAATAAATAAATAAATAAAAACTGAAATGTTAAGGAACCAAAGTTTAGGGTCATGCAGTATACAGTCATATATATGAATCATATATGAATGAGTTACGACACCACAAGTTCATGACGCTACCGAACTGTAGGCTGCAAGGCTCTATCTTTGCTACGGTAACTACTGTGCAAAATATTATCACCATTTTACTAACTGTTACGTATATATTCTTATACATTTCATGAATTCTCGCGTCTTAGAAACAAAAGTTGTAATAAAAAATAAAGGGGTGTTGGCCAGCGACAAGTCGCCACTCGCTCATCAGGCCGCACCTCAAGCCTAGACCTAGTTCCATCACTATCACTCAGCCGGTCTGTAGCTACTTATCAAAAGAACCAACGAACTCTATTGTAATGTTTTGAAGACCCTTAGCAGAGGCACTCACAGCTCTCCAACTAAGAAATACCACGAGCCGGAACTGGATTTGCAAGCACCATTACCATTGTGCGGTAAAGGAACGAGGACGGTTGGATGGATGTCTTTTCCCGGTAATAAGAAACAATTTGGACTCGCATGAAAGAAAATATCAAAAGGACATATGTATCATTGAAAGGATTCTCACGATGTTCTTTCCAATGATGACGGAAAATACACTTGAGAACCTTAGCAGCTAACTATGTAGAAATTGTTAAAGCTCGTGGATTGATTGACAGAAAACGAGGCATCGCAACACTCCAATCCTAGTAAAAAAAAGTAGTGGATAAAAGACTAAACAACAAGCGAGAGTATGATCCATATAGTATGTGGTAAATAGAAGAAATATCCAGACAAGACAAAATCAGTCAGCTTAACGCACCTACGTACTTCACTTGAACAGTTTTACCGCACAGTTTGAAAAAGCACATTCATGAAAAGATACGACAGTAATGAAATGATTAAGGCATTAACAGATGAGCACCACCACCGCGCCTTGCTTTAATTAATTCAGTATTCCTCCAAACCGCAGCATTATTCAGAATTTAATGCTACATCTCATTTATTATGGCCTAATTATCACATAATCGTAATCCGGTTATGAAAGTATATATGAATATCCAGAATAACGTAACTATCCACTGCTGCAATGTGAATTACTAATGGTTTACAATGCAAGGACCGCACAACACACGTCGGACCGGCCGCTCACCTCCACTGTCCGCACTACATGAAGATGCACGGCGCGGCGGGGTCTTGGCGTTGGGAACTCATTACGCGAGGGATTTCCTTGTGACATTAATTTTGCAGTATTGAAGTAATGGTAACATATACATCAACGACAATTTCAGATCTGAGCACAGCAAGCGTATTTGCTGCACAGGATTCGCTTACAGGCGTCAGTCTTTCATACTTTTGACTGGCAAACTCTGGAAATAATTTTGTCCCTTCTCCCTTCCATGACTTGTACTGCTGCAAACAAGGAGTATCAAGACATCTCTAACTATATTGTCATCCAATTTTTATACATTTTTTCACAGTTTCTTTTTGAGGGAGAGCGATAAGTTAACATGATCTTATTGAAAAAAAGTAATCTTGGCAGGCTTTCTTCACATGTAGGATGAAAACATGATACTATTTCAAAATGAAGCATGATGTTATGGAATGGCAAAGAAGACAATCCTGATGGCAGGGCCTGGGCTAACACAGAATGGTGATTACTGCAACAAAACTGACCAAATCTGCGTGGCTGGCTGACACACATGAACACCTGCATGGCTATTCCTGTGCTTGCCGCGTTACTCACTAACATGAGACACCTACACGTGCCACTGTCCATACCTTCTTTTCCTTAGGCTCCCCGGGGCGAGGCTTGGGGCAGTTGAGGGTGATAGCCGCCTCCCGCTCGCCGGACTCCTGGCAGCACATGCATGACCGCTCCGTCTGCCATAATTTGCTGCCAGACACCTGCAACGAGATGAAGGTGGTCACAATACGTCTCACGGCCAGGGAGGAACAACACTGAGGACTAAATTGAAATGTTGTGCTTTAGGATGCAGCTTTCTTCTTCCTATCATCCAAATGTACACTACAGCGGAAGCAGCACGCCATCCAGCCCAATCCAGCTCGGCACAGCACCCTGACCTGCACGTATGAAGTACATCGGCCCTGGCAGGCGAATGAAGGTATGGGCTTGGAGGTACAGCCCGGGTAGGACAGTATGTGAATGACAGGCCGCAGGGAGCACTCGTCAGCCCGTGCTACGTCCACGCCAATCACCACCAACACAGTCACCGCCGCCCCCACCACAGCCCAGGCCAAATTGCTGCTCATCGTGTAGTTGTGGTGTTCTGGCACAGCTGACTCACGCTCAGTGCTCTGTGAAGAGGCGGCGGTGGTGTGGTGTGTGGATAGAGCCTGGGTGGAGCTGCGAGGTGAAAGCCTGAAGGGAACCTTATATATTTTGCTGAGGGCAGCTCCGCCCTCGGCTCAGCAGGGGACAGAGTGGCACGGTAGCCCCCGGGGTGACAGGACCACATGCTGACGAGGCTCCTGCCTGGCCGCAGAGTCGAAACAGCATTGTTAGAGCAGTACCACTTGAGACACGGCGATCACACAGGTGTCTAAGTGACAGAAGGACGTCAAGAGTAGCGGCGAAGTAGTCTCGAGGGGCAGTAACAGACGGTAACAGTCTCTGCTTGATGGCGGCTGGTGGGCGGATGGGGGCGGGAGGGGCGAGACTCACACAGAGGCGTTAATGGGTCAGTCATGTTCTTATGTCCCTCAACCCAGCCCCGCACTCAACCCCCACAGGCCCCCTAACAGACCTCTCCTCCCCAACCCAACTCGGCCCAATTCTTTTCTGCCTATATTACCCAACACTCACGCAATGGAATATCTTATAATTATATAATATAATGTATATATATATATATATATATATATATATATATATATATATATATATATATATATATATATATATATATAGAGAGAGAGAGAGAGAGAGAGAGAGAGAGAGAGAGAGTGTGTGTGTGTGTGTGTGTGTGTGTGTGTGTGTGTGTGTGTGTGTGTGTGTGTGTGCGCACGCAAGCTAGAAAAAAAAAAATCATAGAATAGCAGTTGAACATCGACAGGAGAGTCTTCCTAAGGCAAGGACTGAACACCTAACTTAGCCAAGGTTGCTTCAAGACAATTCAGAGTTGCTTTGTCATTAATATGAATCGCATGAGTCAGTGTTGATAACCTTCACCTTTTGAGTTTCTTTCCGTGCAATATATATTTTTTCTTTTTAACCTCAACATCTTTCTTTTCTGTATACAAGGCTACTGATGTTTGTTCCTGTCCCGTCTTGACTGATTCTCGTTACTTTCACTTTCCCTCCAGGAGCAGCTGAGGTACATGCGCACTGAGACTGCTTGCACTCATTCTGTGATTGAAGACTCGCAATTCTTCATTAATACACTCAAGAATAATTCTTTTTAAGTAATTCACTCAAGAGTTATTCCTTTTAAGAAGTTATCAAGACTATTAAACTGGCGAGGTCACCCTTGTGCATGATGATCCTGAAGGCATGCACGCCATAACTGATGCATAAAGACGTAGTTCATTCTACTTATTCTGTCCAACTCTTCTCATCTCAGGACTCTTCTGAACACAGCCTCCCTCTGCCCTATCGCTCCTGTGTGGCCTGTGGCCTATTTTTGCACAGCTCAGAGGTGCTTGTGACGTTATTGTATTTCAGGACGTGGCCAAATCTTCCAATATTCCACGGAGTAACAACAGCTGCCGCGCCTGAGACTCCAGGTTACCGCGTCCCCTACATTAAAAAGATGACTGTCTAAAACAAAGGTTCCCAGACTTTCTCCATCAGTAACTAAAAAGTGATATACATGCTTGCTGGGCCAGGGAGACACCTCGTGGTGTAGTACAGGCAGTCACGACTAGTTAGCCTACCTGCCACACACATTTCTGCACTTTGCCTTTTTTGCTCAGTCTGAAGTTCGTTGCCTTGTTGGTTTGGGAGAATAAACCAAGAGATCAGTGTAATTTACAGTGAAGGAAAATGCAATGCAACGTACGCGCGTGTGTGTGTGTGTGTGTGTGTGTGTGTGTGTGTGTGTGTGTGTATGTGTGTGTGTTTGAGAGTTATAAAAGTGAATATAGAATGCAGTAAAATGAAATCTTTGCTTCATATATTTGTACGAGTATTTACTAACAAAATATGTGTTGGGAATTAACATTAATCAAAGTATTACGATTTATTCACAATAGTAATATATTACACTCAGACGGAACACGGGCCTAATGTGTTTGAGATGTGGAATTTTGTTATAGTACATTTCGCACTATACAGCGACTGTTTAGGACCGAAAAACTATAATAATGTTATCTATCGATTTTCAGTCTTAAAGTAGGGGAAAATTACAAATATTGATGCATTTCTTTTATAATCCTCCTTACTTTTCGAAAAGATGCACGAATTTTGGAAAAAAAAGGTTGAAGAACACTAAACTATATCCTGAGAAAAAAAAATACAGTAAAAGAGATAAGATAAAAATGACCAACATCTCTATTATTACGGAGGCTAAGAATAATACCAAGACTAATTAAGTAATTCAGAGATAACGAAACGAACGACGATCACGAGAGCTTCCACGATAACAGTGTGTACGATAAGATTTGATTCCAGATTCCTCGATAGCGCTCCGAGTTTCCAAGATAACAATGGCATTCCAGTTTCCTCGATAGCGATGCGAGTTTCCAAAATAACGATGCCTTTCCACGATAAAGATGCCCTTCCAGTTTCCAAGATAATAATGCGAGTTTCCACGATCAAGATGCAATTCCAGTTTCCACGGGAACGATGCGGGTTTCCACGATGTCGATGCGGTTCCAGTTCTCACGATGCGATTTCAAGACACAATATTGAAGTCCACTTGCCTACACAGGTACTGGGACGAACCCTTTCACCCCGTAAGGATCCACCCAACACCCTTGAGTGCGAGTAAAGTGACGCTGCCACCTTCCTGCGCTGCAATTGAAGTCCACTTGCCTACACAGGTACTGGGACGAACCCTTTCACCCCGTAAGGGTCCACCCCACACCCTTAGGTGCGAGGAGAGTGGCGCTGCCACCTCACTGCGACGCAATTGAAGTTCACTTGCCTACACAGGTACTGGGGCGAACCCTTTCACCCCGTAAGGGTTCACCCCAGACCCGTGAGTGCGAGGAGAGTGACGCTGCCACCTTACTGCGCCTCACACGGGTAGCCATGAGCATGACCCGCCACACCACTCCCCAAACACTGTCAGTGAGTCCTTTTCACCCCGTAAAGGACCACTGGTATTGTCAGTGCCTGGCTGCATGGCGCACAGCGTGCCCTCGTTCATGGCGAGTTGTTCAGCCCGATGTCATTATAAGCAGAGGTCCCGTACACACCACTCACCACCAGACTCTATGCAAGGAGCCCTTATCACCCCTTAAAGGCCCCTCACGGCATCATCTGGTGGACGGTAGACACGGCAGACTGCTTAAGGCGACGCCTTGCCTAGTGTGAGGCGCTGCAAGTTGACGACAATCAGTGAGCTTGAAGCCGCGAAGGAAAATGAGTCCACGTTAACAATGGGATTCCACGACAGGTTGCGATTCCAGTGTCCACGGTAAAGATGTGTTTGTCGAGGATAACGATCCGTTTATCGAGGCTAACGGTGCGGCGATGGCGATGGCGAAACGATTCAAAGTATTATTACCTACACAGGTACTGGGACGAAACTTTTCACCCAGAAAGGGTCAACCCCAGTCCCGTGGTTATGAGAGCAGTGACGATGCAACCTTGCAATGCCTCACACGGTCGCCATGAGCAATGACCCGCCACACACCACTCCCCAAACACTGTCATGAAGTGAGTCCTTTTTACCTAACCTAACCTAACCTAACCTAACGTAAAGGACCACTGGTACTGTCAGTGCCTGGCTCATGGCGCACAGCGTGCCCTCGTTCATGGCGAGTTGTTCAGCCCGGTGTCATTATAAGCAGAGGACCCGTACACACCACTCACCATCATATTCTATGCAAGGAGCCCTTATCACCCCTTTAGGGCCCCTCACGGCACCATCCGGTGAGTGGTAGACATTGATCTCTTGCTTATGGCGACCCTTGCCTAGTGTGATGCGCTGCAAGTGGACGACTAGTAGTGAAGCTTGAGGCCACCAAGGAAAAGCAGGACCTGCAGCCAGCCCCAGGCCTTGGGCCCCAGGCCGGACCCGACAGCCACCTCCTTCCCCCGTGCGGCGCCCAAGGCCGTCACGGCCCTCAACATCTTTAGGCCGAAAGTTCTCAATCGTCGTTTTAATTTTGATTCGAATATAAAATCGTCGATGGTAAATGAAAAATAGCTTTGGTGTGAAAGTGTGCAAGAGTTAGCTGATTAATGAAACAAGGTGAGGCAGCTTTGCTCCGGAGTATTTAGTGTACTTTGCATGTTGCTGCCGTGAATGTGTACGTGTTTGTAGGTAACTGGATAGAAACAGTAGACCAATGGTAGTTGTGTAACTATTGGGGAACTTTTGAAAATTAGTTAAGCTTCTGGATAGAGTGGATGAGTGCACACAGGTTTGCTTGTCTTATACATAAACTGCCAACTTGTAAACATAAATTTTTCTATTTCATGCTCTTAGAAAAAAGCAAACGTAGTTTCCTTTATTTCCCTGATCACAATGACGTGTAAATATCAATGTTTCAAATATAAGAAAACACTAGGAGAGGATCCAAACTCCCATTGAAGTTCCCAGATTCAACAGATATCGTAATATTTCACAGAAAAGATGGTCAACTGCATATCGTATATTTTTGGATATTCTTCTGTCACATAAGGAGATATCAAGAATGGTAAAGTAATTTTAAACATGTATCTACGGCAAAAACGCTATAATAGTAGAGTTAGGTTATAAATGCATTGTTTCATTTATCTTTTTTATATACCATCTATAGTCCGTTCATCCAAAGAATCCAGGCCGAAACTGCTAGTTCGGTTGGCAGCCTAATCACATACTAAACCTTCCCGACACTTATATTTTCTTCAAGTACATTTATTTTTCTTCACTTAACTCGATAGATATACAAATTTATAGCTTGAAGAAAAATAAATGTACTTGAAGAAAATTTAAGTGTCGGGAAGGTCCAGTGGCGGCGGGGGCTGCCAACCGAACTAGCAGTTTCGGCCTGGATTCTTTGGATGAACGGACTTCAGCTCTATTCCTGGGACAAAAATTACTTCCTCAATTGATAACTCGAAGTTAGTTTGATATTTTCTTTCCTTCTAGGTTAGTAAGTAGACAACAAGACACCATGAACATATGAAGCCCCGTAAATGAGTTTATTTTCATAACTTAGAAATCAAAGTCTGATAATGAGATTGTCTATTGCCAATCAAACCGTTCTGCGTAGACGTCTTCAGCGTCATAGAGACCTAATGATGTTAGCTCATGGACAGTGGCCATCCTGACATCGCGAAACCCTAGGGGGTTCATAAGAAGACTTCCAGGGGTACTTAGATGGCTGATCTAATAAAATCCTTTGCATTACCATTGCATATTGAGTTCCATGTTCCACGTGATAATACTGGGGGTTCGGGTAGATGGTCTTAAAACTCAGGGGGTTCTTAACGATAAAAAGGTTGAGAACCCATGTTCCAGACGATCAGCACTGGACTCAAGAGACGCTGCGAGTTTGGTGTCACGTCCTCTAAGGTTTACTCAGAAACCAAAGTCTGTTTTGTTTCTCATTCACAAGCCTAGTATATATATTCATCAAAGAAAACGGATCATATAAGGAGAACTGAAGTGGATGGCATTTTTTTTTTTTATCGCGTGTTTGCGCGTGTAAGTGACAGGCTACTGACGTGGGTTGTCAGTACGGGTGAATGTTATTTTTATAACTCACATCAGCGTAACGCAGTCATGGGGAAAAGATGCAAAGGATGCTACGCTTTCCCGCTGATCCAGTAGAGAGAGGGAGGGACGGAAGACCCTTCCTTACACACCATTAGAGTCCTTAAGTGCTGCATCGTGGCGTGCTTATCTCGCCATCCCGTGCCGCGCCATTTACCGCAACACTCCGCGCCATTCATCGCCAGCCTCTACAAGACTTCGGTGTCTCGCCTGTCTACACGGAGAAGAACACGAAGAATAATAAAAAAAAAAAAAAAAAAAATGAAGAAAAAGAAGGGAAAGAAAAAATGGAAGAAAAGGGAATAATAATAGTAGTAGTAATAATAATAATAATAATAATAATAATAATAATAATAATAATAATAATAATAATAATAATAAGAAGAAAAAAAGAAGACGACGATAATAATGATAATGAAAAAGAAGGAAAGAAAAAGAAATAAGAAACTAGAAGAAAAAAGATGAGATACTTTGACAACCACACTCAGCGAATCAGCAGGTCTGTTGCATGAGCTTTACAGCCATCTGCAGCCACGTTCTCGAGTGGTGAGGGTGAGGGTGTTGTCTACCCCTTCGGCGCGTCCTACGCCAGCCTGATGTGATATGTTGTACTCATCTGCACTTGTGTAGGAATAAACTAATTCTGAAAAAAAAGAATGATGGAGAGAGAGAGAGAGAGAGAGAGAGAGAGAGAGAGAGAGAGAGAGAGAGAGAGAGAGAATCTGCAAGATGTTAATAGAGACGTACACGTAGCAGTCCTTGTATAAAACACACTAAGTTACACAGTATATACACCCATCATAGTTTTCCATGTCTTCCTGTAATTTTTTTTTACCATTTCAAAACCAGTTACTTCCTGTTTTTTTTTTTTTTCCAAACTTGACAATCATGCTTGGACACATTACTTTTACCCTATTCTGGTTATTAACCGTAAAGATTTTTTTTACATCACCCAAGCTGGATCCCTTATGGCATTATCTTCATCGAGGGAAAGAAAATGGAATGCACACTATTGATAACCGATAGTATCATTAGATATTGATACTTAAGGCCCATCGCGCTCTCACAAGAAGTAACATTTTCAAAATTGATAGATTAATAAAGAAAGAAGAAATTACTTAAAGAATATCGGAATAGACTGAAATTAGGTTGGTGTCGGTAGTGGTGTCAACTGGAAGCTTTAGAAGATTAGATGACAGTTGGATGTAAGCCAGATGACTCCCAGCACCTTCACTTGTGCTGTTGTGTTCAAGGAAACTTGTTAGAGCTTACAGCATAATGAGGAATCATCAATATAATTTGGTTATGGTGTAATTAATTCCTTTCCCTTAACTAATAAACGAGCAAACTTACCTGGCCGGTCAACACTTTGAGTAACACTTGTACTTGATAATTAGCAACCAAGGAAATGTCAGATGCAGAACTCGGCTAATTGAATGTCACGGAATTACCGGCAAAAAGATGAGGTGAGTTGTGTCGCCGAGTGAGGTGTTGTACTGTCAACACTTCACTTCATAATGTGCGCCTTACATTAAAACTTCACATGAACAATAACAACAACAACAACAGAATCATCATCATCATCACCGACAACAACAACAGAATCATCATCATCATCACCACCACCACCAACAACAACAACAACAACAACCAATACTACTATTACTACTATTACCACTATAACTACTACCATTACTACTACTACCTCAACTACAGCCATCACTACTAAAAAAAAAAAAAAGAGAAAAGGATAACATTAATCAGTCATAGCACATTACAAAACGTGACACACACACACACACACACACACACACACACACACACACACACACACACACACACACACACACACACACACACACACACACACACACACACACACACACACACACACACACACACACTTATTGCATTTCAACCAGAGGAGCTTTCCAGGTGAACCGTATTGCGAGGATATACGAGGAGCCCACAGCCCACAGCCCCCAGGCCCCAGCCTCCAGCCCCAGCCCACCACCATACGCAGGAGTTATGCCGCGTTTTATCATGTTAACTGCGCATTGGGATGATTAGCAACTCGTGTACAGCTAAATCACATTCTCCTACATTGCGCCATTCAAGTAATTTGGGGTAATTTTGTCGATCTAGTTGTGTCTGGTTGTTCCTTTGTTCTTCCTTCCGTGTGTGTGTGTGTGTGTGTGTGTGTGTGTGTGTGTGTGTGTGTGTGTGTGTGTGTGTGTGTGTGTGTGTGTGTGTCTCTCTCTCTCTCTCTCTGCGTCTGTATTTTCTCCTTCATATGGCTTGAATTTTTCAGGAGGAAAGTTTCAAGTGGGCCTGTTTTTTCTTTTCCTTATTTTTTTTTTCTTTTTAGATAATCAAAGCCATGGAAAAGATGGATCGCATGAAATACTTTACGATCAACTATTCGAGGAGATGGCTGTATAACTGTTGTAAAAATCCTTCAGTTGAGCCTTACGAATCTAAAAACTTCTTCAATTGAGTCGTTAACTTATGGAATGGACTTCTCTGGAGACGCGATGGTCTGTTAACAACGTAGACACTTTCAAGCGACGTCTAGGTAAACATTCTGCCTCAAACTCACAGCTGTCTGCGTTTGTTAGAGAATAACGTCCTTGTCTCCAGAAAATCTACTCAACCCTTACGGTAAAGTATTTATCTGACCTGTTTCTTTTTTTTATTTTTATTTATACCATGTGGGTTTTTCATGGGAATTTCAGGGCTATAGGGGATATTTTTTGGGGTACCTCCTATTTCAAAGCCCACCCACTAGGAAACCGTTGCCTCGAGTGAGAAAGCCCACACTACACTCGGACCGTGGACAGGATTGGAACCCGTGCGCTTGGAGACCCCTCGGACCCCAAAGCACGCATGGTTCCACTGTACCACGGCGGCCGCGGGGCTTATGCCAGAGGGAGTGGAGGTGAGGAGAGAGACTTCTACTTTGTTGTTCTTTTCTTCTACTATTTCTCTCCTACCAAGTAAAGCCACCTTGTGAAGGGCGCAAGGTCTGTTGTGGCTCGTATATTTCTGTAACTCTATGTAACCCAATCCTGTTCTTCTACAATGGTTTCTTATCAGTAAGTCATCATCACCTCTCTCACCCAAGGACAACTCATCGCCTTCCTCTTCGCTCGGTCATTCACTCCACACTTCTCTTCATATCTTACTAAATATTCTAGTAATGTTCTCGTTAATTTCTTTTTCACTCCTCGTGTACTTAATTTTTTAGACTATTTATGCTATTCAGTGTCACTTTTTTCTTGTTGTTGTTCTTCTTGTTCTTCTATCTTTTTCCCTCCCTCCCTCCTTCCTAATTGCAGTGCATGTGTCCGGGCAATAGTGAATAGATTATATAATAACTCACCAGTACTAATCACTGAATTGTCGCATATCTTCCCTGTAAAAAAAACAAAAATAAAAAACTACTACACTTCCGCGTTTGCTTTAAAATCTAGCTCTGCGTTTTCTGTAATAGTATCTTATTTTAATTTTCCTGCTAGAAATGACCATACTTTTATAACAACAGTCAGACTTCCATATTTCTTATAATATTAGAACTATCGTACTTCAATGCTTCCAAAATGAAAATAAGGCATTCTTGTGATAACTATTGCACTTTTAGTCTTGCTGTAACAAGGGCCGCCGTGGTGCAGTGGAACCATGCGTGCTTTGGGGTCCGAGGGATCTCCAAGCGCACGGGTTCTAATCCTGTCCACGGTCCGAGTGTAGGTTGGGCTTCCTCACTCGGGGCAACGGTTTCCTAGTGGGTGGGCTTTGAGATAAGAGGTACCCCGAAAAAGTATCCCCTTTAGCCCATAAATTCCCGTGAAAAGCCCACATGGTACAAAAAAAAAAAAGAAAGAAAAACTATCGCACTCTCACATTTCCTGTAACAACTAACGTACTTTCACACTAACAATCATCGTATTCCTGTGACAGTCATCGTACTTTCATTCTTGCAGGAACAATGACCGTACTTTCATACACCTGTTACAACACAATAAGTAACACTCAATGAAGCTCAATTATGCCAAACTACACCGCTTTACTCAAACAATATTGTCTGCATGGGTGTCACTTCCTCGTCGCAAATATGCTTGAGAGAGAGAGAGAGAGAGAGAGAGAGAGAGAGAGAGAGAGAGAGAGAGAGAGAGAGAGAGAGAGAGAGAGAGAGAGAGAGAGAGAGAGAGAGAGAGAGAGAGAGAGAGAGAGAGAGAGAGAGAGAGAGAGAGAATTATTCAACACATGCCGGTAACAGTTTGGTATAGTGAAGCAAAATATTATTCGAAAGCTTTCCCAGTACGTAATCATGCTTGCCCAACTGCCTAACTGACCCACGTGACCTCCACCACGCACACTGCTCGCCAAACTAGCCCGACAATGGAATTTACCTCCATTTCCAGGATTTCCAGGATTTTAGAAACGATGTAACTAGATTTTTTTTTTGCAACTGAAGGAGGAAGCGTGGTGGTGGTGATGGTGGTGGTGGTGGTAGTAGTAGTAGTAATAGTAGTAGTAGTATTAGTATTAGTAGTAGTAGTAGTAGTAGTGCTGGTTATGGTGTTGGCAGTGAAGGTAGTAGTGGTAATAGTGGTAATGCTTGAGCAAAAGATGAAACACACACACACACACACACACACACACACACACTTATCAGACTTATCAGTCTACTCTCATGCCACCCTGAACGAACAGCAGGCGAGCAGTAACCATGCATGAAGGGCCACAAAGAGCCACCACGCGGGAGGCACATCACCACGGAACCTCCACTGACCCATAACACTTGATACAACTTCAGTGTCTGCAACGATTGGCCTTCTTTCTCTGAGGACGCTTCATCTCAACCACCTCCTTATGTCTTCGCTCGAGGGCTACAGGAGAAAAAAAGGGGAGGAGGAGGAGGAAGAGGAGGAGGAGGAGGATGAAGAAGAGAAATGAAATTGTTTGTTTCAATTTATCTTTCTTTTCCTTCTTTTTTCTCTCTCCAATCCAGATTTCTCTTTTCTATTTCTTGTCTTAAGTAAATCGATCTCCATCTTTCGTGTAAAGGCGTTGTGAGTCAGGTTCTTCTCGTCTTTTCTCTACGTCTCCGTGAACAGGTAAGGGAGCATCTGCTCGCACGCCCGCCGAGAGGAGATGCAACACCGTGTTGATGGTAGCAGCAGCAGAGGCGGCGGCGGCGGCGGCGGCAGCGGCGGTGGTGGTGGCGGTGGCAGCGGGGAATAGACGCTCGTGGCAGAAAAACATCGCCAGTATGACTCGGGCAGTGTGAGAGGAAGGGTGCCACGGGTCCTCCCTGGGCGCGACACCCACGCCACGCCACACCACGCCGCGCAGCCCTCAGTCCTCAGCCTTCCCCTCCCGAGCGCCGACACCGTCTCGCAGGTACACACACCACTCACCTCCCGCCCGCCGCCCTCACCACCACTGCCTTAAATAATTCTCTCTCTCTCTCTCTCTCTCTCTCTCTCTCAAGAACACACAAAAGTTAAAATTAATCAAGAGTTTGTTTACGTGGACGCGAGGCACACACACAAACTTAAAAGCACTGCCTCCTTCATGCACTGAGCCGCCGCGATTCACGAGTGCGTCTTTCCCAACAACTCGAAGCAAGACACGCGGTCCTTCTCTCCTTCCCTCTCTTAAACAGTGCCCTTCCTTCCTTCCTTCCTTCCTTCGTTCCTCACTCTTACTCTCACATATGACTCGCTGCTGTTTCCTCTTTCCTTTCTTCACGTGACGCTGTTCCCTTCGCTTCCTTCCCTTCCACGTTGCAGGAGTTCTTCCCACGTCCTTTACTTCCTAAGCTTTCCTCTCTCTTAATCTCCCTCTCCCTCTCTCGTATGTAAACAATGATGCGTTACTTGGCCCAGCAGGAGTTGCTGTACACTTCACATTTCACTTTGATCTTGACCAAAATGTCGAGAAGCGTGTTAACGTCTCTCGATACACTCCACTTGTTTACACTCACACACGCACACGTAAAGCATTATAAGTATGCAAACTTTTCCGCAGATTAATAATTCCTCGCCTTCTCTCCTCCCCCCGAATAATGTAAAAGGACCCTAAGATTCCTTTTTAAGTTAGGAGAAAAATAGGGACACAAGTTTTGCCGCAGACTAAGGAGGGGGAAGAACAGGTGAAAGATGGAGACATGGAAACTATGCTAAACAAAAATGAAAACCGAACAGAAGACGTAAAAAAAGAAAGGAAAAAAATAAAGGATGGTTTTGTGAAGGGAAGGAAAAAAATAGGTAGACGGACCCAAGGTAAGATGAAGAAAGACACAAGGAAGGATACGAAAAAGGATAAAAAAAAAATGACCAAAAGACCAGCAAGGCAATGACGACTGGTGAAAACCAAACCAGGCAACGGTGACAACTTTTGAGGCGAGGCACGGGTAGGTAGGTACACAGGGGCGCGGCAAAGACCTGGAGCTGTGTGCGTGTGCGTGTGTGGGTGCGAGTGCGTGTTCGTGTGTACTTGCCTTTTGATGGACGGAAAAGTCTAGCGAGGGAAACTTTTACTAATACCACACCGCCTCTTCATGCCCGCCATCCCTCCCTCGAGCACTCCACCCACTGAACATCTTTTTATTTACGGTTTAAAAATACTTGACTGCCTTGCCATACCTTGAGGCTTTACACATTCAGGAGTTTGTTTTTTACTACCACCTACTACCGTCTCTTTATCCCGGCGGTTGGTGGTGCCCTTAGCCCCTTCAATACTATGACGCACTTTCATACTTATTTTGCATAGTATTTGGTGATTTAGTACACCTTTAGAAACTTTTGCTGGGGATTAAAATAGTAAACACGCTAGCCATTAATCTTCAGACCTCCACAGACCCTCCTTAATGTCAATGAAATCGTCTAATCACACTGGAAAACGTGTCCCAGTTCTGAAGGGTTAACAGAGGACGGTGAGGTTGAGGGAGGGTGATGGTGCGGCACTATGGCGGTCCTAATCCTTGTGGCGACACGTGAAAAGTCAGTTTTGGGCGGGACTTCAACGCGGAGCTCCTGACGTGTGCGCTCCTGACCAGTACGCCGCCCGCCTTTCCCTATCCCTCTCCCTCTCTCTCTCTCTCTCTCTCTCTCTCTCTCTCTCTCTCCTCCTCTCCACACAGCCTACAGACACGCGCTATGTTTACGAATCATAATCGCCTACCACAGCCTCAAGCATTTAATCTCTCTCTCTCTCTCTCTCTCTCTCTCTCTCTCTCTCTCTCTCTCTCTCTCTCTCTCTCTCTCTGCATTACCTATCAGTGTTGGAAAAACGTGAATGTGCATGACGTTATTCTGGGAAAGCGACACCTAATTGGAGCTTATTTGTTAATGGAAGTAATTACCTGTGTGGAGTGGAGCTGGTGTGGGCGGGGTGGGCGTGAGGGAGACATGGGGTAGATGCTGCTTGCGGGGAGGGATTAAAAGTGACCCTTAAATAAATAGACCTAGGAAATAAGGTTATGTCACGTGATTTGAGACTGGAGACTGGGTGGGAGTGAGTGGGACTGAGTGGGGCTGTGGTGAGGCTGTGGTGGGCTAAAGAGTTGGAATGGGGCTATAGAGTGGTCTGGTCGGGTGGAAGGAAGATAAGTAGGTTGAGAGGGAGATGAGTTGGCTGGGAAGGAGATGAGGGGGCTGTGAGAAATAAGTGAGATGGGAAGGAGATGAGTTGGATGAGAGGGAGATGAGTTGGTAGGGAGGGAGATGAGTGGGCTGGGAAGGATATGAGTGGGCAGGGAGGGAGATGAGTGAGCTGGGAAGGAGATGAGTGGGCAAGGAGGGAGATGAGTGGGTAGGAAGGGAGATGAGTGGGCAGGGAGGGCGAGGGGAGGTGAGTGGGATTGCAGGTGGTGAAGGAGGAAGGCTGCGCTGCCACGATTTCCACTTTACTGCCTTTAGCGGTGGAGTTTATTGTTCAATACGCCGTGGTGAGTGTGTGCGTGTGTGTGTGTGTGTGTGTGTGTGTGTGTGTGTGTGTGTGTGTGTGTGTGTGTGTGTGTGTGTGATCGTGTTTTACGTGCCACAATGCCAGCATCCTCCTCCCCCAACAGCCCCGCGCACCTGTTTTACCTGTGTGTGCTGCCGTTTTGCGCCATAAAGTCTACTAATGAGGCGGTGGGTCTTCCCCCTCCGCGCCTCCGCCGCTTCTCGGCACGAGCTCTAAATAATTTCCCGACAACGCTGCAGAAAGTCATTGCGCCCCGCGACTCGCATCCTCCAGGCACCGCGGGGCACCCGGGGCGGGCGGCGCGTCTGAAACTTTTCCAAACATTTATCTTTTCACGAGGCACCGCTCAGCCTGTTGCGGCGCGGCGATGCTTCCGCCTTCCCGATGTTATGAATACATACATAAACAAACAATGGATATGAATGAATGAATAGATAAATACTAAGTAAACACACACACACACACACACACACTCTCATATATATATATATATATATATATATATATATATATATATATATATATATATATATATATATATATATATATATATATATATATATATAGAGAGAGAGAGAGAGAGAGAGAGAGAGGATTGGTTTCATTGCACGTAAGAAGAAAATCTGCGAGGAAGGTCGTTGAGTTTTTGAATGAAAGTGGGGATAATAAAAGTGTGTGCCGCGCTGAGAGCATCACTTTGATGGCGGCGGTCGTGGAGTGAGGACGAAGAGGGTTTTGTGAATGATTGAGTGATATTGATGACGAGCACGGGGTGCGAATTACGAGCGTGGAGGGCGGAACAGGTGAGAAGCATTAAAGAAGAAAGGATAGTTAGTATGTGAAGAGTGTGTCGTTTCATTTACCGTCGCTGAAACAGTCCTATGGGGTGAGGGGTCGCTGCACCCAACACACAAACAAACAAGACAACCCTCCCGAGGCAAATGTTTTGCGTCCGTTGAGTGAGCGGCATCATGTCTGCTTCCCTTCAACCTTCATAAAAAAAAAAGTAATTGTCAAAAATATTTTTGAGTTGAACAACAGCGCAGAAAATAAAATATGAACAAAATAGCGAGTGACTAAACAAACTTCTGAGTTACACAATAGAGCACAAAAATACACATGACACACAAAAGAAAAAGGGTGACGGAACAAACCCAGCACTTTTGAGCCAGACTTGTAACCGTCAGTCTGTAATTTTGTAATGAAACACGACAGCAGGAATCCGTAGAGTTTATATAAATGGCCACCTCACCAATACAGCACTGCATGAACGGTAATTCCCAGTGACAACATCTGACCCTGTTTGAGCAGAAACAAAGATACAGGAACGAAAACATTTCGCGTAGCTACTCCGTGACTGTTTACGGCTCCACTCGTGGATACCAAACTGATACACTAATCTTGCACTGGAACTTGAGCTTGACGAAGACTCAAACTTATGTGGAGAGAGAGAGAGAGAGAGAGAGAGAGAGAGAGAGAGAGAGAGAGAGAGAGAGAGAGAGAGAGAGAGAGAGAGAGAGAGAGAGAGAGAGAGAGAGAGAGAGAGAGAGAGAGAGAGAGAGAGAACCTTTCGTGTGTGTCAACAGCTGGCGGGCAAGTGTCACTCCCCCGCGGGCGTGGCACAAGGAAACCTCACAGCTGCTGCAGAAGGATCAGGGCATGTGAGGGACGCGGGTCGCTGGGTGAAAGAATCTGATAATCCGACACAAGCCTGTCGCCCTTCACTGACCACCTGACGCGGCCACCTCAGGTCGACCCACCAAGTCCTCGCCGGATTGCTGGAGTGAAGTTTGGCTGAAGTTGGTGGCAAGGGAGAGGCGTGTGAGGGCAGCAGTGGCTTCCTGAAGGAGGTAAGGGGGCGGTACTCCTCACCCCCTTACGCCCAGCCTCTTGTCGAGCAAGACCAAGAGGGAGAATTCAGAGATTAATTTAATGCGATGGCTGCTTAATTTCGTCATTTCTTTTTCCTTTTGTGTCTGCGGCTTAACATTAGGATTTGGTGCAGTGAAAGGCGGTATAATGATATGCGTTTCATGGTTCATTTACTGCGTTGGCGGCATTCACATTGCTCTGCGCGGGAGGGAGGCCAGCTGCCGCCGATGTGAATGGCCAGCCCGGGGTGCGGCTAGCCAGGCTGCTCCCTGGCTGGCTCCTGATGGCCACATTATTGAAGTGTTTGCCATCGTGGAGAGTGCTCTGTCCACGGCGCCCGCGCACACAAGCATGCACGCACTCATGCACCCTTCCCAACACATGCATATGTCTATATATATTGTTTACGTGATGTAATACTTGTATCTGTAAATTTCTTAAACTAAATTATATTTGTTAAGACTTGTAACCATCAGGTGTTTGACACACACACACACACACACACACACACACACACACACACACACACACACACACACACACACACCTTGTTGCTCCACCATCTAGCAGCTCTGCTTACCTATACAGTGTACACACGTAAGCTCGAGAGAGAGAGAGAGAGAGAGAGAGAGAGAGAGAGAGAGAGAGAGAGAGAGAGAGAGAGAGAGAGAGAGAGAGAGAGAGAGAGAGAGAGAGAGAGAGAGAGAGAGAGAGAGAGAGAGAGAGAGAGAGAGAGAGAGAGAGAGAGAGAATATATATATAAAAAAAAAAACCCGCGTCACATTTAACACCCCGCCACAGAGAGGGTCGTGGCTGCGGGTCGCGGTTCATGACTCACACATGTTTTGGCGGGTGGGAGCAAAAGGCGAGACTGTACTTCTAACAATTTCCTGGCGGCTTGGAGACATAACAGCGAAAAATGGTGAAACATGGACGAGAAAGAGAGAGGGAACAGCGGTCAGTTAACTCCCAATGGAGCTGTGCAGGGGAAGGGAGCAGGAGTGGATTGAAGGTGGAGGGACTGGGCTGGACTGGAGAAGCTTGAGTGGATGGAGGCAAAGAAGGGCCGGGAAATGTCAGGTAGAGAAGAGGATGAACAAGAGAAGACGGGCCGAGACAGGGCGAGATGGAGCGGAGAGGGATGTGTGTGTGTGTGTGTGTGTGTGTGTGTGTGTGTGTGTGTGTGTGTGTGTGTGTGTGTGTGTGTGTGTGTGTGTGTGTGTGTGTGTGTGTGTGTGTGTGTGTGTGTGTGTGTGTGTGTGTGTGTGTGTGTGTGTGTGTGTGTGTGTGTGTGTGCGTGCGTGCGTGCGTGCGTGTGAGAGAGAGAGAGAGAGAGAGAGAGAGAGAGAGAGAGAGAGAGAGAGAGAGAGAGAGAGAGAGAGAGAGAGAGAGAGAGAGAGAGAGAGAGAGAGAGAGAGAGAGAGAGAGAGAGAGAGAGAGAGAGAGAGAGAGAGAGAATTCTGATAGGGTTAGGGTAGATCAAGGTGAAGGGTAAGGAGAAGAAAAGGAGCGGGGCGCGGTCGGGCTACGTGTACACTGAGGTAGGGCTGGGCTGGGCTTGGCGGGGCTGACCTGGGAGGGGCTGGCTGGGCTGGGCTGGGCTGGGACGGGGCGGGGAGGGACTGGGAAGGGGGAGGGGTGGATGGTGGTGGTCCTGGCCAGGCAGTTCACCCTTAAAAACTTGCGTTGATCGAGTGCAGTGGTGAACACACGCACTCTTGCCTTGCCTCGCCTCGCCGCTGCTCTCCGCGCTGGCTAATTGAATTTCCATATAACAATAATAAAAAAAGGGAAGGAGAGGTAACTGGGCAACACACACACACACACACACACACACACACACACACACACACACACACCAGTATTTTTTTTTATCCAGCAAAATAAAAGAAAAGAAAAATAGTACAAAAAAAGGCCACTCCTGTTATCTTTGGTTTTATACATGAACGAGAGAGAGAGAGAGAGAGAGAGAGAGAGAGAGAGAGAGAGAGAGAGAGAGAGAGAGAGAGAGAGAGAGAGAGAGAGAGAGAGAGAGAGAGAGAGAGAGAGAGAGAGAGAGAGAGAGAGAGAGAGAGAATATCACCTCTTCCTCCTTTTATTTTTTCCCTTTATATTTCTTTCTCTTTAGTTTCTTTTCCTTTTTGCTTAAATTTGCTTCATATTTCATCTTCTGTTCCTCCTCTTTCTTCCTCCTCTCCCTACAAACAACCCAGTAAGGACCTACAAATCTGCTGCTGTAATTTTTTTTTTCTTCTTTTCTCCTGTATGATTTTTTCCTCCTTCTCCTTATTTTCCTTTCATTTATTTCTTGTACTTCTTTCTCTTCCATCTTCTTTTGTATGTCCCCCTCTCAGCCTCGCTTCTCTTCTTTCTCCTGTATCACCTCCTCCTCCTCCTCCTCCTCCTCCTCCTCCTCCTCTTCTTGCATCTAACTTTCTTGCATCTATCTTGCTTTCTGTACTTTTCTTCTTTCTCTCGTACCTCTATTTCTTATTTTTTTCGCTATACTTTATTTTCTCTATCCTCTCCTCCTCGAATTTCACCTCTTTGTCTCGTTTTCGTTTCTCGTCTCTCCTCTCTCTCTCTCTCTCTCTCTCTCTCTCTCTCTCTCTCTCTCTCTCTCTCTCTCTCTCTCTCTCTCTCTCTCTCTCTCTCTCTCTCACTTTCCTCAAGTAGAGAGAATTCACAAGTAGGTCTCATTTTCCTGAGTTCATTTTAGTGGTTGTCGCCTCATCACGCTGACAGACTGAAATACCTCTGTCTCTCTCTCTCTCTCTCTCTCTCTCTCTCTCTCTCTCTCTCTCTCTCTCTCTCTCTCTCTCTCTCTCTCTCTCTCTCTCTCTCTCTCTCTCTCTCTCGCTATAAATATACGTCCCAGTGTCTGCTTTCTCACTCTTCTCACAATAAATCTTAACTTGGGTAGATCATAACTTGTAGCCTCGATTTCCTGCCTCGTATCCCTCTGAACACGTGAGCCACGCACAGCCAAACCCCAGATCAGAGTGAGGGATGTTCTGTTTGTCTCGCGTCATAAATAACTTGTCCTGAGGTGTCGTTGATGGGGAAAAGAGAGGGAGAGAACAAGATTTATAGCTGTAGGGAAAAATGGTGATATATTACTGTTGCTACTACTGTTGTTGTTGTTGTTGTTAAAGGTGGTGGTGGTGGTTATGGTGATGCTGCTGCTGTTGCTACTATTGCTGGTACAACAATAACAATAAAAAAAAAAAACTATTTCTACTACTGCTACTACAGCTTATAACACTGTCCTTCACAACAACGATCTCATCCCCTCTTTACTACCTCGTGAGACGCAATAACACACACACTATGGCAGAGAGGGAAACATATATGATGCGTGGCTACGAGACATGAATATACGGCTTCCATACTTGTTACTGCCTCTGAAGTAGGAGTTTAACATTGTGCGAGTCTGAGCCGCCGCCACAACGATTAGGTTCAAGAGGAGCTAAAGCGAAGGAACCATTTCTTTTTGAACGGGAGGCTTATGGTGTCACGGTAAAGGCCATTTTTCAAACAAATTATGGTATGAACGAGATACAGAGGTGAGAACAGAAGCACATGAGGGAAGCTGCAATAAACCATCTGACGTACACGTGGCGGTTCCTGTGGCAGTGCATGTTACCTTGTCAGTGATGCAGATGAGGACCATGAAGCCGGGAAATGTGGGAATGGATGAATGTATGCATTAATGGAGCTGATGGAGAACCTGTTAGCAATGCGGGTGAGATGAGGGTGTGGGTGTAGGTGCTGCTTGGTTAGCGTGGCTGCCGTGGCCGGTGGGGTTACAAAAGGGTAGAAGTGCATTGCCCGGTGACAGCCAGGACGTCCAGGCTGCGAGTGGCTCTGACTGGAGTGAAAGCGAGTATCTTTTTTCTTTTTATATGTAAGAGAGGAACTGGCCAGGGATGACAAAGGGCTGCAAAAAAGGCCAAACAAAACGTCCAAAGGGTTATCCATATGGGGTGAGTGGAGTGAGCAAAGTGTGTGGTGGATGACTGAATTGTTGAGTGACGGTGAGTGGTGTTGATGTCAACAGTGCATGAACAGTTTCTTCAGTGACAACCTCAGCTATGCAGCGTTGTAATTAGCTGCGGGGTCACGTGTGGTTGTCTCAGCTCGCAAGGTAGTTCTGGTTTGAATTATTGTTGATTGTACTAAAGGTGTTTTTGATTACCATGTATTGTTTGATAGTAGCCATAGATTTATACACTGATAATTGTCACACACACACACACACACACACACACACACACACACACACACACACACACACACACACACACACACACACACACACACACACACACACACACACTACCAAGAGGAGCTGTGAAAGAGAGAGACAACCTGAAGGGGATGTCATTACCAGCAATAAACCATACAGGTGTGGGAACAAGACACTTTCTCTTTATTAATATGTTGCGAGAGGAAGGTTACGAGGAAACGCTTTTGCTACTACAATATCGTTACGTGTGTGTGTGTGTGTGTG
This sequence comes from Portunus trituberculatus, assembly GCF_017591435.1. NCBI lineage: Eukaryota > Metazoa > Arthropoda > Malacostraca > Decapoda > Portunidae > Portunus > Portunus trituberculatus. The sequence goes on from NC_059291.1 coordinate 832,208, forward strand.
TGTGTGTGTGTGTGTGTGTGTGTGTGTGTGTGTGTGTGTGTGTGTGTGTGTGTGTGTGTGTGTGTGTGTGTGTATTTGTACGAGCGCGGAACAAAGGTGGCACCGTCAGGCAGGCTGTAATGGCCGCTACCTGGTCCCTTTAACGCCTGTCTCCGCCAAGGACAAGACTCGCCACTGTACAGTCACGGTCACTAGTCCAATAGCACGCCGAGCTCACTCCCACTGCTCACTGTTCCGCCTTACCCTTCCCTCCTCTCACCTGCTAGCTTATCATCCCCTTGAAAAAATAACCCACGAGCTAATTTTCAACAAAACTGACCACGATTGCACTACCTTTGTGATTTATGTGTTGACTGTTTTGCGTTCATTTCTTAGCGTTATTTTGAACTGTCGATATTCCTTAGCGCTCTAGTTTGTTTCGTTATGTAAGAGAAAATCTGGCCTAACGTGATGAGAAAACTGAAAAAGAAGAAGTAGAAGAAGAAAGAGAAGAATAAGAAGAAAAGAACGAGAAGAAAGAGAACAAGAAGAAGAAAGAGAAGAAGAAGAAAGAAAGAGAAAGACAAGAAGAAGAAGAAAGAGAAAGAGAAAGAAAAAGGGAAGAAGAAAAAGAAGAAGCAGAAGCAGAAGCAAAAGCAGAAGCAGAAGCAGAAGCAGAAGAAGAAAATATTAACAATAATAATAAGAAAAAACGATAATAATAATAATAATAATAATAATAATAATAATAATAATAATAAAGAAAGAGAATAAGAAATCAAAAGAATAAGAAAAGAAAAAAAGAAAAAGTGAAAAGAATAAAAACCTACTAAAAAGTCTCTAAAGGAATCGAAAGTGATGTGTAATGAAATCAAGGAGCTTAGCAAGGCCATAAAGATCCATTAGTGTTTAAAATTCCTTACCACTTGTTAATATCTCCCTTAATTCTTGATGGGTGTGGATTTACAGCGGTCTAAGATTAATTATAGATAGTTTTGCGCGCCAATGATGAAACTCTGTGTGTGTGTGAGTGTTTGTATTAATGTGTGTAGCTTGTTTGGGTGTGGACTTGGAGCGGTTTGAGAGTAATTGTAGCTAGTTTTGCGCGCTAATGATTAGACTGTGTGTGTGTGTGTGTGAGTGTTTGTATCAGTGTGTGTAGCTTGTTTGGGTGTGGATTTGTGGCGGTTTAAGATTAATTGTGGCTAGTTTTGCGCGCCAATTATTAGACATTGTGTGTGCGAGGGTCTGTATGAATGTGTGTAGCTTGTTCTGCTTGTATGAAAGTCTGCTTATGTGATTCTGTATTGTATTCCATTGTGCTGAGCTCGTCGGCTTTATGGTAATTCTTTTTTAATCCCGATAGCGTCCGTTACAAATGTGTAATGGGTGCCTCTCTCTCTCTCTCTCTCTCTCTCTCTCTCTCTCTCTCTCTCTCTGTGCTCAGCCTCCTACAGCGTCTTCCAGGCACTCACGTCAAGAGGAATACCTTTCTTCAATGTCTTCTTTAGTTATTGATTTCCTTTCTAATCAGAACAACACCTAATCACATTGCCTCACGTGATCTACACACACACACACACACACACACACACACACACACACACACACACACACACACACACACGCCCGGTAGCTCAGTGGTTAGAGCACTGGCTTCACAAGCCAGAGGACCGGGGTTCGATTCCCCGGCCGGGTGGAGATATTTGGGTGTGTCTCCTTTCACGTGTAGCCCCTGTTCACCTAGCAGTGAGTAGGTACGGGATGTAAATCGAGGAGTTGTGACCTTGTTGTCCCGTTGTGTGGTGTGTGCCTGGTCTCAGGCCTATCCGAAGATCGGAAATAATGAGCTCTGAGCTCGTTCCGTAGGGTAACGTCTGGCTGTCTCGTCAGAGACTGCAGCAGATCAAACAGTGAAACACACACACAAAGACAGCAAGCACGTGTCCTCGCCCACTCCCAGAAAGGTGCACGTTCCATCACCCGCCAGTCTCGCCTCACCCGCGCCTCGACACCCGCCTGGCAGTCCCACTTTAGGACGTTGATATATTATAACCTATGCTCGCCTCAACTTGCGACTGGTTTATGCCTTGACTGTGCACCAGCTACATTTTTACCGACTAAAAATACAGACGAAATCTTCAAGCAATCAAGACTCGCTGGGCTTGGAAGAGGATGAAAGCGTGTTTTTCAGAAATTAGGTAAGATTTTTTTTTCTTTTTGTGGAATTAAGTATGAATGGCAAGGAATGAGGAGACTTTTCTATGTATTAAGAGGTTGTTATTGATAAACTCTACCTTGGCCAAATTTGATTCTTATAAGCCAATAACTATGCTATATCCCCGGCTGGTAGTTCTTACTTGTGTGTGTGTGTGTGTGTGTGTGTGTGTGTGTGTGTGTGTGTGTGTGTGTGTGTGTGTGTGTGTGTGTGTGTGTGTGTGTGTGTGTGTGTTTATTTTGTCGGTGTGGCTTGGCACTGATGTGTGTTTAAGAACAATGTATTTATGATATTAGATGTCATATTCATTCACATTTGGCACCAAAGTATAATGATGTCAGTTAGATCGGGTTCTCAAACATCCACTCCTAAAGTTATATTTGTATCCGATGGTGTGTTGAGACGTTATAAAAACCAACCAACCAACCAATCAAAGATCGACACTGCCTCTGAAATTCTAATTAAATATCTGCTGAATGCACTTTCTTAGCTGTTATTTTATTTAAGTGGTCAATGATTTCTCTAGCCATGATGGTTTTCAGCAGCACTGCGACTTATCCCTTTCCTTAAAAATAGTTGAACATTTGCCTGCCTCCATAACTTAGGCACTCCCTTGTTTAAACTCCTCGCCAGAGTTGAAGAAAGATTGGAATTTTACAAAGCTAAAATTTACCTAATTTCCAATGCCGTGTTGTGTTTATGGGAGGGTGAAATAGCGACAAGGCGCAGCAGCATCGGGAAGCAGGAAACACAATGAGACACGCCGAGGAAAAAGTTAAATACAAAAAGTTCCGCACCATCCCATCCTGGTCTGCGGCGGCGACACGAGGCTGCCTTCCTGCCTGCCTTCCTGCCTGCCTGCCAGCCCGCCCACCACCCAGACCGCCCACAAGCAATCCAGCCAAGCAGCCCGGCAACCCACCACCCAGGCAACCCACGAACCAGCCAGCCAACCCGCCCATCTGCTTGCCCCCTAGCTAAACCACACGCTCGCTCGCTAGTCCACCCTACCGTCTATGCTGAATGCTGATGGTGGTGCCCTCCACGCCACGCCTTGCCAGGGTCAGCCATCGCCAAAGGAGGAAGAAACTCCACAAATAGAACAGCCCAGGAAACAGCCGCAGGAAACGCGCTCCAGTTTGTATGTCTGGCTTGTGAAGAAATGGGAAACTAATGGGAAAGAAATTTAGCTTATGTGAGAATTAGTTACACTTAGCGATTTGTATTCCTGGCGCGGGGTGTTGTGGCACTGGTGACACACACACACACACACACACACACACACACACACACACACACACGGTCTCTATGTCTCAATTCGCAATGAGGATTTAGGTTTGATTTCTGTGTCAGTAGAGTCAATTTGGTCCCGTCTTCTGTCACGATGCCCTAGGTCAGGTCAGGGGGTAGAGAGAGAGAGAGAGAGAGAGAGAGAGAGAGAGAGAGAGAGAGAGAGAGAGAGAGAGAGAGAGAGAGAGAGAGAGAGAGAGAGAGAGAGAGAGAGAGAGAGAGAGAGAGAGAGAGAGAGAGAGAGAGAGAGAGAGAGAGAGAGAGAGACTGACAATTCATTTCCTCAAGACATAGCGTACGTAAGAACACGCAGCTTAAAAAAAAAAAAACCTTACACTGAAATATATAAACCTGATAAGATACTGTTTGGTATTTGATTCACGGTGAAGGTTCGTCTGTACCACTAACTTCAAAAGCAAATTATAATATCTAATACTTAACATGAGCATGATAAAAGCCACGAGAGAGAGAGAGAGAGAGAGAGAGAGAGAGAGAGAGAGAGAGAGAGAGAGAGAGAGAGAGAGAGAGAGAGATAAAAGAGACGAGAGAGAGAGAGAGAGAGAGAGAGAGAGAGAGAGAGAGAGAGAGAGAGAGAGAGAGAGAGAGAGAACAAACTCAGCCATCGTCACACCAGGCACAAGAGCGGTAAACACCAGAGCACTAAGAAGATTATTATTACTGCTTTTAACATACTGCATACTAATTAAGGGACACACTGTGGATAAAAATAATTACATATACTGCTGACATTGGCCACAAGCACGTCACTCTTACGGAATATAATTAATGTCCTCCATTCCACCCCCTTCTCTCTCTCTCTCTCTCTCGCGGGCATTCCATCCATCAGTCACACGTCGCACACACCAATTTGCGGCAGTGGCAGCGGCTGGTGTGACTCTCCTCTCACTCTCATTCTCTCTCACTCTCACTCACTCACTCTACTCACACTCTTTGACGCGTCCTTTCCTGTCCATTACGGCCGGAAAGTCATCGCCACACGATTGTCATTACTGCTACATACCACACACCACTCACACACCACAGAAGATTACGGGACACCACACACCACACGCGCCATGTATATGTTACACCCCGTTTGTGAAATTGCCCATTTCATGAAATGGGCAAACCCAATTCATGAAATGAACCTAACCTAACCTAACCTAACCTAACCTAACCTAACCTAACCTAATCTAACCTAACTATTTCATGAAATGGCCTCTCCATTGCACATTTCATGAAATGGCCACTCCATTGCACACTTCATGAATTGGGTTAGGTTAGGTTAGGTTAGGTTCATTTCATGAATTGAGTTTGCCCATTTCATGAAATGGGCAATTTCACAAACGAGGTGTAACATATACACCTACCACCACACGCCATTATCCTACCACGCACCACCTGACACTACTGCTACACACCACACACCACTCACACACCACAAAAGATTACGGGACACCACACACTACACGCGCCATGTAAACACCTACCACCACACACCATGACACACCAATATCCTACAAAAATCACCAGACACAACTACACACTACCACACACCACACCACCTCACACACCGTACCTCCATTCTCACATTCTCACCAACGCGTTAACATGAATCAAGGGAAAAAAAAAGACCTGATTTTTTCCCAGCCTTTCTTTCGTTTCTCGTGCCGTTTGTTTCCCCACCTGACGTCACAAGGTCGCAAATGTCAACCTTACATGCATTATTTATTTTTCCCTTCACCGTGACCCGAAAATGGAGGATAATTACGCTAATTTCCTTACCCTGCGTGGCGGTCAGAGGTTTTTGCATTCAACTACCTCCCTCCCTTCCTTCCTTCTCTCTCTCTCTCTCTCTCTCTCTCTCTCTCTCGGCAAGACTGTCATCAAGGGACGTACTATTAATAAAACCAAGGATTTATTAGTGGGTTGGTCTACGCAGGAGGAAACGAGAACCAAAAACGGTATTCTTAACTCATTCAATACTGAGGCGCATTTTTACCATAATTTTTTGGGTGTGATCAGACGATTTTATATACATAAGGAAGGGTCTATGGAGGTCAGGAGATTAATAGCCACAGTCTTCACTATTGTAATCCCCCATATGAGTTTCTGAAGCTGTTTAAAATCATGAAATAGTAACCAGAATGAATATGAAAACTCGGCATGGTTCTCAAGCGGGGTTAAGCATAATGGTGTCATATCCCAACTGGTTCTGATACACGCCAATGGTAGCTATACTGTATTTCTCAAAGGTCAAGCATTCTATTTCCAAGTCTTTCAGCGTCTTACCTACTCTCAATAGGTTCCGATGGTCGTTTCTATGATTTTTTAAGCTTCAAGGATGTTTTCAAAGTCACAGCGGTTCAATGACTGGGATTCTGCATTACTGGAAGGCTGGAAGGAGAAAAAAATATACCAATGAGAATTTCAGTAATTATCTCTGTGGTGCTAAAAAATAAATCTTGATGAGAATACCGAGCGTTTAGTAAATTACAGGCCAAAATGAGAGAGAGAGAGAGAGAGAGAGAGAGAGAGAGAGAGAGAGAGAGAGAGAGAGAGAGAGAGAGAGAGAGAGAGAGAGAGAGATACACACATACACATCAGAGACACCGAGACTGGCCAGGTGGATCAAGACAGTGATAAAAACCCAAACAAAGAATCTCAACAATAAAACTAAAGTAAACAAAAAAATGAAGAAAAAAAGGCAAAAAATATCAAAACACGAAGAGCAAAGGACAAGCCACGTTTAGGTCTGATGGCTTCTTGTAACTTCCCTTATTTTATTGTTCTTAGGTAAAAATACTTCTCGCAGATTTATATATATTCAATTGGCATGTAATCCTAACCTAACCTAACCTAACCTAACCTAACAAGCGGCATCTTCAGTGGACCTTTTTTTCGTTATTTCATCGTTGCTTTTACTCGAAACAACTTTATATGCAAAACAAAAGAAGAAAAGGGATCAAAACCCACCAAGACTAACATCAGAGTGACCAAACCACAACTTTTATACAAACCTAAAGAAGAAAAAGGGATCGAAACCCATTAAGACTAACACCAGAGTGACCAGACAGACCAGACAATCAACAAGTCTGCCTCTTAACATGAAATCAAAGAAAACGGAACCTTAGTCTCCGTGACCATTGCGAGACCGAGCAATCAACACGCCTGCATGTTGATGAGTTCACGCCATCAGCGGCGCATCAAGGTGAGAAGTGTGGCCATGGGACTGCCAAGGCCGCGCACTGAGGACGTGAAAGACCCGCATGTTGTGTTAATATTAGTCAGTATTGGTGTTGGTGGTAATGAGTACTGGTGTTGGCGTTAGTGGGTGGTTTAGTATATTAGAAGCTTATTTTTTATGTTGTTATTTATTATTATTATTATTATTATTATTATTATTATTATTATTATTATTGTTGTTGTTGTTGTTGTAGTTTTGGTCTATTCAACTCAAAGCGGTAGTTCGTTGGTCAGTCAGTCAGTCAGTCAGTCAGTCAGTCAGTCAGTCTGTCTGTCTGTCTCATATTTTCACAACAACGAGACCCTGATCGTGAATAAAAACCGATGCCATTCATTGTAAAACGGTCCATAAATTGCTAAAAATAATAAAAAAAACCCAGCAAAATAAAATACAGGAAAAAGTAAAAAAAAAAAAAAAAAAAAAAAAAAAAAAAAATGGAACAATAAATGAGTAACTGAACAGATTAAACCAAACATTTCGAGAGGCAGAGTTCATCTTGTGTGGCGATGTCCCAGTTTGTGTTCCCCCAGGATGCGTCTGTGTCGCGGGAAGTTACACGTTTTCTGCCAACAAACCAGCCTCTTAGTTTACCGCAGCTTAATTCAGACAAGTGCATACGGGAGCCTCACTGATTTATATTCACTGTCTCGGATAATTCCCTAAAGCGGCCTGTGTCTCCGTAGCTGCATGCATTCCACCGTTCACTGATCTCTTTCAACACAAACGGCAGATTGTGATGGGGCTTCTTGCGGTACCACACTGAAGCGAAGGTTGCAGACACGGAGTAATCAGGGAAGAGAGAGATATAGTGTGTTTACAGCTCGAGAAATATAGGTTTGAAAAAAAGAGATGAGAAGGATTTCGCTCTTTCCTTCCATTCCTTTACTCTCCCTATTCCTTTCTTGAGTTTTTAATTGATCTCTTCCTTTCTTTTCTTCCATTCCTTTACTCTCTTTTCCTGTTATACGCTTATATTCCCAGAGTTTTTATTAATCTCTTCCTTTCCCGTCCTACCATCCCACTTCTTTCCGTTCCCTTTACTTCCCATTGCTTTCCTGTCCACCTCATCCCTTCCCTGTCCTTCCCGTCCTGCCTTGCCACATGACATGCTTAGAATAAAAAGGAGGCAAGTGTTTGTTGTCCATCATTAGCATGCCTCTTCACTTTCTTTCCCCAATAATGTCGTAATGAACCCGCGAAGTTAAAACTCACGCCTGGCACTGAGTTAGTCTCATTACACACCGGTGAAATATGAAGCATACCTGGAGTGTTTGTTGCAGTGATGGTGTGGTGAGGATTCTGCGTGACTGGTGGTGGTGGTGGTGGTGGTGGTGATTTGTGGCATTACACTGTCCGTCTGTCTGTCTGTCTGTCTCCTTGTTCCTGATTTCTGAGTAATTCTACATCAATCTTTAAGGGATCTGGCATTTCAAGTGGGCCTTTTTTTTTTTTTTTATCTAGTTTGACTTTAGCTGGTTTTCCCTCTTGCATAAAAAAAAAAATATATGCCTGTAATTTTTTTCTCTGGAAGTCTCTAAGATCGAAAGAAAAGAGAGAGAGAGACAAAAAAAAAAAAAACACACACACACACACACACACACACACAAGGAAAAACTCAAGGGAAATGTTACTAGAATGCTTAAATCCATTGACAACACAGGGAAAATCCGAAACCAGTGAAATGTAATGGACTTAATGGTAACATATATATCAGAGGCGAAAATTCAACTGGCAAAGTAAAAGGACAAAAGATAGAGTGAAAGATAATGCTTGATTTATGCTAGGGAGGAGGAGGAGGAGGAGGAGGAGGAGGAGGAGGAGGAGGAGGAGGAGGAGGAGGAGGAGGAGGAGGAGAGGAGGAGGAGGAGGAGGAGGAGGAGGAGGAGGAGGAGGAGGAGGAGGAGGAGGAGGAGGAGGAGGAGGAGGAGGAGGAGAGGAGGAGGAGGAGGAGGAGGAGGAGGAGGAGGAGGAGGAGGAGGAGGAGGAGGAGGAGGAGGAGGAGGAGGAGGAGGAGGAGGAGGAGGAGGAGGAGAAGGAGAAGAATGATAACAATAACATATTAAAAAAATGAAGACAAGAACTGGAAAATACTACGATAATATTTAGAATATATATATATATATATATATATATATATATATATATATATATATATATATATATATATATATATATATATATATATATATATATATATATATATATATATATATATATATATATATATATATATATATATATATATATATATATATATATATATATATATATATATATATATATATCGATATATATATATATATATATATATATATATATATATATATATATATATATATATATATATATATATATATATATATATATATATATATATATATATATATATATATATATATATATATATATATATATATATATATATATATATATATATATATATATATATATATATATATATATATATATATATATATATATATATATATATATATATATATATATATATATATATATATATATATATATATATAGAGAGAGAGAGAGAGAGAGAGAGAGAGAGAGAGAGAGAGAGAGAGAGAGAGAAAGGAACAAAAAAAAATACGAAACGAAAAAAAGTAAGAGAACACAACATAATAAAAATAAGAAAAAAAGATAAAAAAAAGCCAAAAAAAAAAAAAAAAAAAAAAAGAGAAACTACAAGAAGCCGTCACACCTACACGCGACCAGATCCCTCCATGAATCATACTAACTATCTAACTAACCTTTACATCCATCCCACACATAAGGCTTTTCCATCTACCACACACACAATGTCAATCCCTTCAACGCCCTGCCACGTTTTCATATTCATTTTGCTTGCTACTTGGCGACTTTATACAGCTTCAGAGACTTACGTGGGGATTGAATTAGTAGAAGACTCTGGCCATTAATCTTTTGACCTCCATAGACGCTTCCTAATGTAAGTAAGATCGTCTAATCATATTCGCAACTCATAGTGTAAAAATGTGTCTCAGTATTGAAGAAGAGGATGAAGAAGAGAAAGATGAAGAGGAAGAGGAAGAAGATGAAGATGAAGATGAAGATGAAGAAGAAGAAGAGGAAGAAGAAAAAAAAAGAAAAAGAAAAAGAAAAAAAAAAAATAAGAAAAGGAAGAAAAAGTAAAAGAAGAAAAAGAAAAAGAAGAAAACACACACACACACACACACACACACACACACACACACACACACACACAAGGCGCACTCAATATTTCACTTCTTATCGCTTTAAAATTTACATGAAGTAGTTTTGTGATGTTTGTGAACGTAATGGCCCTCCTCTGATTCAGCCCCGTAATGGTCTTTGATAATGAATTTTTGTATTCTGTTTAATTATGCCACCGTGGATCTGTTCAACTTTTTGGTGCCAAGGATGAGTGAGGGATGCTTTGGGGTCTGTCTATCTGTGTCTGGGTCTGGGTCTGGGTCTGAGTCTGGGTCTGGGTGTGGGTCTCGGTCTTAGGAATTAATTTTAGTTAGTTTTCTCTTGGTTTGGGTCGCGGTCAGGGTCTGGGTCT